>NC_080581.1:28192949-28361833 GCF_029962835.1 Magnolia sinica
AACATGGCCCATCTCAACCGTCTAATACAACCCTGATTCATAAATCAAGACATTTGGCCATTTAGTCTCACATCCTACATACAGATATAATAAATAAATAAAGATAAATAACTAAATAAATGACAATGTATAGGTAATAATATTAATAACTAAATATTTAATAATATAAAGTCATGAGATAGAAAGTTGCAGAGTGGGACCCATGACATGAATTAAAATTGCATGCATGTGTTAAAGAAAAAAAAAATAATAATAATAAATGATATTGTTAAAAGTATTGCAACGTGGTATTTAATGTTATAAAAACATAAAAGGTCATAAAAACACATAATCTACCCATTAATTTCTACCTTAAATGATCTATTAGGACATTTTGACCGTTGATGGTCGAATTGGAATTAATCCGACCGTTAGAATTGCATTAATGGACGCTCAAACCACAAATTCCATCTAATATGGCCCACCTAAACCTCGGATTTGTCTAACCCTTGGCCAAAGGTCCTAATTGGACCTGTGAAACCAAATGAATGGAGTGGATTTCATCCAAACACGTCTATGGACCCCACCCGAATCGTGTGTGTGCACATTTCACGTGCACCCGATGTGCACTGGTCGACACAGCACGGTGAAAGCTGGCTGACCCACAAAGAGAGATTTCTCTATCGCCTTGTTGTTGACAGTGGATGGACGAGCATCTATTTGTAGTGATCTGTGGCCCATCATCATCATCCGCCTGGTCGATCCAGACCGTCCATCGTGTCCAGGGCTTGGGCCCCACCAAAACCCAGCTCATCTCGCGTGTTGGAGTGCATGTACGTGAACACAATCTCCGGTGCAAATCGGCCCTGCAAACACAGCATTTCAAAAATGGAAACCTGCTGTTGTCAGGTCGACGATCCATGTAATATCCCACCTCTGCATCTTCATTGTTCAAATCAAGGTAATCCTAACCATCCATTCCAAACCGCCCTAGGGTTTTCTACCCACAGCAAAGAGAAAACACAGATGATTTTGGTTTTGCCAGCCATATCTAGAGACCGATGTAAACCAGCTCAATCCTGACCATTTATCTTTCATCAAACGGTCTAGGTAGGACTAGGGTTTTCTATATGAGGAAGAGGATCGGACAGCAACAACAGGATCCCCTTCCGTTTCATGTGGCTGCTTGAAAATGGTCGTTTTCTCCTCCTTCCGAACCCATCGACCCATCCTCCTCCAAGCTTCAATGGAGCTTATCTACAAGCTTCCTAGGGCCCCCATGAATTATCTACAAGAGGCAGATTGAAGGAGGAAACCACCGTCTGAGATCCGCCATTAATGGCGGATCGTCTGCCCCGACAATCTGATCTGTTGCTGGTTGTTACAACAGGTAGAGAGAGAGAGAGGACGAGAAAGAAATAAAAGGGAAGAAGAGGGAGTGCATGCAGTTGTTCTCATGCTGCAACCGTTGCCGAGTCGAGCAAGCTTATCTCACTAGGGCCTATGTCGGACGGGATTCAGTCCAGGCTTCTTGCTGGACGTTCCAGCACATGAAGGAAGAGGAAGATAAAGCAGGGAGAAGGAGAGAGTGATAGAGGAGAGGAAGAAATGAGAGAGAGAGAGAGAGAGACATATCGGGCATTTGCAGTCCCTGTCCAAGAAACCTCCGCATCGCAGTGCCTATTTCTCATCGCCTCACAAATCCCTCTTCTGAAAAATCTCAGATCAAATCTAGCTTTGAAGATCTAGGTAGGACAGGGGATCTAGATCGGTATATATTATTAAAGGAAATGGAATTCAGAAAGGCTGGCAGTGACACTACGTTGGAGATATTCGAGCAACAATGGCAGCAGCCATGGAACTAATGATCTGGAAGGAAATGTGGAGTTAAAACTTCAAGATCTCGAGCCTTCAACTTCACACTCCATCATGAAGATGAGTTGAGGGATCGTGGTCATATGGAGGATGCCGCTGCTCGTTGTGTTGGCCCGTCTCGACTCGCCCGAGTCACGGGGTGAGTCTGTTACTTCTAGGTGCATCAAGCCGAGTGGCTGGACACTACAAAGAAAAACAAAGAAAGAGAAAGAAAGAAGAGAGAAAAGAAGAAGAAGTAAGGGAAGAGATTAGAGGAGAGGATCGAGTCAACTCGGCTGGAACCGAGCCTTGCTGAGTTCGAGTCACGCTCAATAGACGGCATCTTAAGGTGAGCCCACATCTACCGTCCAGATTGAAATTATTTCAATTATCTTTGTTATTATTATTATCATTTTTTATTATTAAATTTAGATAAAATTAACCATTAGTAAATTATCTATACTGATATTAGTTAATACATATAAAAAATTTATCATTATTAAAATATTTGTACTTTATTTTGCCATTCTTAGAATATTACTATTGACGTTAGAGCATACTATTTATTTTCATCACAATGATTATTAGTATCACATTAGCGAATATTAAGTATATTGTTAATACTAATAGTTGTTTTAGAATTATTAATATTATTACTCATCGTGGGTTCCTAGGTAATTTAATGTAATAGTAGCCATTGTTAATATTCCTAAAATTTATAACCAATTTATTTGATTAATTTTATTCATTTATTAATATCATTAATGGCCACACAAAATATAGTTTAAATTCCATAATCAAAACATAGAATCTAAACCTAGAACTAAACCCTAAAAGGAAACCCTAAACCTAAGTTAATCGAACCCTAGGTTATGATTCTTAACCATAGGAAATGTATAAAACTTGTATCTGACCATACAATTTTACAATTCATGGTAGGATTTGATTCTAAGAGCACACGTGCTTCCTAACAACGTTGGTGGCGATCCGATCTATAAGGTGATGACTTTTCCCCTTGAGCTTTCCATCTCTAAATTGGATCAAGAATAGCTTTTAAAATTGATTATGAATGATGTCTTAGAACTTGATTAATCAGATGCTTAGTTTACTTAGATATATGTTTGAGAATTGATCATGAATATTAAATGCATATGCTAGACCTTGATTCATTTAATAATTCTTGAATTGTATTCACACTTATGCTTAAGTTGTATTTTACTAGAATGGTATCCTAATTTGATACTTAATCCCTATGTTATTTGGATATGCTATTGTACTGTTTGTAAGACACACATGAATCGAAATTTTTCTAGTTTGTGAGAAGAACCTCTATTTAAGAAAGAGAGTCTATACTCAAGGTGTAATGAGACTGATTGTGCTAGGAATAGACCCTCAATATGGAGGTTATGTTAGTGGCACTTTTATTCATGGGACTTACCATCTATGGGGTGAATCCATTGATTTGATTTTGGGATGAACCGTTTGATGTTTTGTTACCACTGTTTATTTGTGTTTAAGACAGGCCTACTGACTCTTTTTTAATTATTGTATTTCAGTATCTTTGACAGTTATTTCTACTCGACATACGATGGTAGTTTCCCATATATTGAGAATTGATTGGTCACGTGTTGATGGGTTCTATACACACCCTAAGGTGGTAAACTCATGGGCTGAGGATATTGGTCATGAGACACTATACCCAAGCCGTCGGCCTACGCTAATGACGAGCCCCCATAGTGACCTTGAGTTTTACTAAACCGTCTGATTGTAACTGGCCTAATAATGGTTTGGCTAATCATGCATACATGGCACAGACTAGCGTCTATCACTAATGTACGTGATGTACGATAGGCAGTTGTTATGCGGTATGTGATGCGCTAACAGCCAGCCTCTGTTTGACTGGATGAGCATTCCTAGGTTGATGATTACATGGGTGACAAGCTCAATGTCCGCATGGATGAGCATCCCTAGGGCGATGATTGCATTCATGCATCCATGCATATAATAAGACTGCATTTGTTATGTTTTAATTGCCTTATTGCCTTCATGCTATACTTGTTTGAGGCGGCAATGTGTAATCTTGAGGGGAATTCACTCTGAGTTGGCTACTCATCTATTATATATATAACCGTACAGGTAGCACAGGTGGCTTAAGTAATTTTCAGGTTCAGACTGATGAGGAGCTGGGTACAAGTGTCAGGGATGCATGACTGTATTACTAAGAGGAGTTGCGCAGTCTTACAGCTTATATTTATATGCTTTCTGTTATTTTTCATGTATCAAATCATGTAAACCTTGTACTTGTTAATTTCAGAGGCATTGGTTTGTATAAGTCATTATGGGCAACCTCTTGTATATTCTAAATATAAATGAAAATTTTCCTTTATGCTGACTTGTCCATTTTACGCTTATCTGCTAACTCTGATAAAAGAAAAAGATTATATATGGAATTTGACTCTTTTTAGGTTAACACTCGAGTTTTTGAGAAAGGGGTCATATACTCGGGTCCTGAAAACACAGGGCATTACATCGAAGCCTCCCCTTACTCATTGTTCTACGAGGTGGAAGTCGTTGCGCTAATTGAGACACAACTTACGTCACTTAGGATGGCGATACATGAGTTGATAACATAATAGGAAAACGCTAAGATAAGGCTAATAGAACAAAATACTCTCATGAGAAATGGCTATTAGTGTTAGAATATGTGCTAAATATTAATCTAATCCTAAAGAATCACATTTTACTGTTGTTAAATGGATAATTAGCTATGTCGCAAGTTCTGCAAACAGAAGACTATGGTATGCGCATGATACATTTGTACAAATTGTTGGATATATTGATGCAAACTAGGTAGGAAATATTGATAATAAAAAATCTACCAGTGGTAGATGTTTCTACGTAGGAAACTACTTAGTATCTTGGCTCAATAAGAAACAAAATTTAATATCTCTCTCTACAGCTGAAGCTGAATATATTACAGCAGGAAATTCTTATTGTTGAGTGTCAAATATTGTATATTCTCCCCTATTTATATCTTGGTTTTAAGAACATGGTAGTGCTTAATGGCATATTTTATACCTGTTTGTGTTGCAAGGTGAATCTGAGAGCTTTGTTTGAAAAGAATGTTAAAAGCATGGATTTAATGCTCAAGAATCACCAAGGCAAAGGATAGATCTTAGGAGGCCAAGAACAAAAAAACTCACATACCAAAGATCCAAGGAAACCGAGTGAGGAATGAAGAACATCGAAGATTTGAAGTGAAGAAAAGGAATCCTAAAAATTCACACGAAATTCGACTAGCTCAAGAAAATTTGGGTGAAAGTCTAGCAACAATGTATTTTTGAACTTCCAAGAAATTCAACCAGTTGAAGGACAAGTTTGACTAGTTAGTCGAAGTTCCCTTCGACTAGACCGAGCTCTAGTTCGACTAGTTGGAGGTTACATAGATTTTGCGCGGACTGCGTAAATTTGAGGCGGTTTTTGAATTTTTCCAACTGGGTGTGAAAGTTGGAGTTCCCCATCTATAAATAGGAGTTCTTGGAATGCTCCAAAGAATCTTCTAGGGTTTAAGGAGTAGAGTAAAAGGGTAGAGAGCCACCACTAAGAGTTTTCTTCTTCTTCCTTAGTTTGTTTTTATGCTTTCCTTGAGAGATTTTCGTTTAATCATGTCTATGGTCAACTAAACCTCTTGGCTAGGGATAAGAGGTGAAGCTTGTAACATGATTGAGATGTTTTCTTTGCTTTGATTTATGTTTATATTGAACTTCATTGATTTCTAGTTGATTTTAAGGAATATTTACAGTTTTCTATGCTTTGTTGTGATTTAAATTACAATAGACGCTGTGATGGCTTTGAATATCTTCTTTTCTTATTTGAGATTGTGGGCTTGGTAAAATCTATTGCTTGTCATAGTCTCCTGGGCATGGTTGAGTGATGAAATTCCTTCCGAATCTTCACAATTCTCTTACATTGAGGCTAGATCAATGAGAAGTTCAGAGATTTGATCATCTCTCCTTCCAATTGGATAAGATAGGACTCTGATTCTAGTTGGATCTCTAAAATCAAGTAAGGTAATGTCTCGATAGCTACAAGTGGATCCTTGGCAACCTAGTTCTTACCTTTAAATTCACAAGTTTCAATCTACGATATTCACAATTACTCCCTTTATTCCAGATTTCTAATTTAGATATTCTTCTTACTCTAGTTCTAATTACTTTCAAAAACGTACAAGATTAGTCCCTATGGATTCGACCACGGTCTCACCAAGATTATTACTACATTGTAACCCTACACTTAGGGTTGTGAACAAGTTTTTGGCACCGTTGGCGGGGACTATGGCTCCATTTTTCTGAATTTAACTAGTATTAGAATTAGGTTAAGATTAGGATTAACTTTCTGTTTTATTTCTAGCTTAGGATTTTTCTGAACTTGTTTTTTGAATCTAACTTAGTTTTCTTTTTTATAGGATTCTAACATAGAAATCTTCGATTCAGTAACATCTTTCTAATTCTCTACCTTATTTGTTTTAGTTTCCATAGTTTTCTTTCTTAGGATTAGGTTTAGTTACTCGAAGGCTTCAAGTGTTTCATGCCCAAGTAGGTTTCTAACAACACTCGACGTCTCTAAAGTGAAGGAGGATTGGTCGAAGGGTTGTCTATCCAACACCGGATTAGAACCACTTGAGATCCTCAGAGTCAATAGAAGTGATGGCTGCAAATCAACTGAAAATTTAGGATAAAAATGCGATGCATAATGCACCCCCATATACATTATGAGATTATTTACAACCGGCAAGGGTGAGTACACCTTCTTGTATGATTTTTCCAAAAAATATAGGAAATATGAATATTAAGCCAAGGGTGATCAAACTCCTTCCAAAGTTCTGTGAACATGAATCTAAAAGTCCATATCTACACATGATAGAGTTTGATGAGATAATAGACACTTTACAATTTCCTAATGTGTCTGAGGACACAGTCATGCTAACAAAATTTTCCCTTCTCCTTAAAAGAAAAAGCTAAGACGTGGTTGCACTTACTACATCCATGATCCATTGGTAGATGGAATGACATGACAAGGGAGTTCATAAAGAAATTCTTCCCATACCATAAGATGAACACCATCAGGAAGCTGATTATGAATTTCGCCCAAAATGAAGATAAGACATTATTCCAATGTTGGGAGTGATTCAAGGATCTTGTTAGCTCATGCCCACAACATGGTTTCGAAACATGGCACATAACAAATTTCTTTTATGACGGACTGACATCTTCCATGTGCCAATTCATTGAGATGATGTGCAATGGGAAATTCATGAATAAAGATGTTGATGATGTGTGGGACTACCTTGACAAACTTGCTGAAAACGCACAATCATGGGACATCTCCCCAAGACCTGGCACTACTTCTAAGCCTTCTCAATCAAAGGAGAGGGGCGGAATATATATGTTGAAAGAGGAAGATGATATAAATGCTAAAGTGGCTCATCTCACAAGAAAAATTGAGGTCATGGAACTTAAGAAGGATAAGGATAAAGAAGTTGTTAGTGGTATTTGTGTTTGCAATGTTCATACAACTGAAAATTGTCCAACAATACCTGCTTTTCAAGAAATATTGAATGGGCAATTGAATGCTGTGAACAACTACCAATGACCTTTCAGTGGACCCACTTCAAACATTTACAATTTGAGTTGGAGAAATAATCCAAACTTCAGTTGAAGGAATAGACAAACTGCTACTCTTCAAGGAATCCCTAATCAAACCTCAAGAGGAACCAATTCAAAATTCCACTGAAACTCAAGAGCTCATCCAGTAAAGTACACTCCAAGTATTATAAAACCTTACAAAGGTACAAAGGACTGAGTAGCACTTTGCAATTGGGGAAAAAGGGACTTTTCCAACCCAACCCCTCCCTAATAAGAAATTAGTGACACGAGCTCTTCAAATCAGATGGAACAAGCTAAGTCTATCACTACTCTTAGGAGTGGGAAGACAATTGACAAATCTATTCCGATAAGGGCTAAAAAGTCTAAGGACCCGGAAGTATATAAGAATGATAGACTTAGTAATACTCTACATGTGTTGGTACTGGAACCTCAAATTAAACCGATTGCGTCATTCCTCTAACGGTTAATTGCATCAAAACCTCTAGCTAACTCACAGGATATTTTAGAGGTGTTGAAATAAGTGAAAGTCAACATTCCTCAGCTAGACGCCGTGAAAAAAATCTCCTCTTATGCCAAATTTCTGAAAGATTTTTGTACAACCATGAGATGATAGATTATTCAACAGAGAAATTTTCTGACAAAAAAAGTGAGTGTCATCATCAAGCAAGATGTGCCACAAAAATATAAATATCGTGGTAGCCCAACTATCACTTGTATTATTAGGAATCACCAAATAGAGTACGCACTTCTTGACTTGGGATCAAGCGTTAATTTGATTCCTTTCTTGATATACGAAAAATTGGGTCTAGGTGAATTAAAGCCCACCTGGACCACATTACAGCTTACTGATCGTTCGGTCCATGTACTGAGAGGGATAATCGAGGATGTGCTAGTCCAAGTTGACAAATTCTACTATCTAGTAGATTTTATTGTCCTGGATACTTAACCCATTGTAGATATAAGGACTCAGATCCCTGTCATCCTTGGTCGTCCATTCTTAGATACATCAAAGCCATAATTAATTGTAGAAATGGAGTTATGAGTTTATCTTTCGGAAACATGACGTTGGAGCTCAATATCTTTTTGAACATGAGAAAATAGTCAGAAGATGCTGATGATATCCACTACATTAACATGATCAACTCTTTCGTGGAAAATAGAGCAACCCTGAATCCATACTCTGATCCTCTAGAAACATGGTGTGAGGAAAGTGATCTCAACTCACTTGTGAACTATTACGTGCAGGTGGCGCTAGGACGCCGCAGCAGCATTGAGATTGGAGCCTGCAGCTGTCTTCTGGAGCTTCCAATATTGCTATTTATTTCCCTTATACATTGTACTCAAAAGTTTTGATCATAGTGGATATGTGGTGATGTTGTTGGTTGTTGTTTGTGGGTTATGCTTATGATTATGCTTCTTACAAGATAAATGTACATTGGAAATCTTCCTTCTAGGAAACCAGGATCGGAACCTAGTATATGGGTGTCAGGAGCCCAGAATGGGTGTCAGGAGCCGAGAATGGGGTACTACAGATACTGTAAGCACTGGATTCGGCAATTGAAAATTTTATGAGCCCAGTCACAAAATTTTCGATCGCCGAATCCAGCGCCGATAGCCTCTGTATTACCCCATTCTCGGCTCCCAGCGCCCATACACCAGATTCTGATCCTAGGATCTACAAAGAGGATTTTTAACATAAAATTTTGTAAAGATAAAAGCATAACCACAAGCATAACCCATAAACAATAATCACAACATCACCATATATCTACTATAACAAAAACTTTGAGTACAAGGCATAGAGGGAATATAATAGAGATATCAAAAGAAAACTCAGGAAGCTCAGCCGTACGCTCCTGCCTCAGCTCAACTGTATCCTTGCATCACCTGCACTCATCTATCGTGCATAAGCTTGTAGAAAGCTTAGAGGGTGGTGTGTGTGCATAATATATGCATACTTAGAATGCAGTATCAGAGTAATGCGGAAACATGTTGGTAAATCCAAGAATGTTATGCGAAAATGTTGGCAAGTCTATGAATGAGATGTCGTTGGTGAATCAATAAATGCTATGAGTCGTAACAAGGCTATGCGATATAAGGCCTACCTGACCAAATATTAATTTAAGATGCAACACAAGCACACCAATCCTCATCTGAATCCATATATCAATACAGCTCATCTCTGGACAATCACTTGGGTCTAGTATGCTCCATATTAACTGCCCCTTCCCCAGGCGCACAACCAAGTGACTGTAAGAGACCTCACTATCCGCCTAGCCAGTATTCTGTAAATATCTACCAGACTCATCGATAGCGGACCCATTCCTCGAGCTGGTCAGACTCAATCTAGCTATGCCCCCTTCACTCGGGGCAGGTAAGGTCCAACCCCCTTCTAACTGACCACGACACAGTAGGAGACACGGCCTACTGGTATCCGACCCTCATGCACTCATATATCCACTCAGTCTAGATGTTGGAGGAACCTCCTAGTACCATAAGGGTTTAAGAAATTTCACCTAGGGATATCTATCGCACCCCATCTTTTGAACCAAAACATTTTTGATGTCCAATCCTGCCATCCACGATATGCCTGTGGAGGCTACGACCCTGATGTCCCTAGGGCGTTCAATAATCATACCACACAAATGCAAGATGCATGAGTCACACTATCCAGTTATGCATCAATCCTACGCGTGTCACGCGCTCATGTGGGGCAACTCCATCTCTCAGGGAGTCCCATAAATAATCCGCCTAATGACATATGCTATGATCAATTATTCCTCATATCAAGCATACATATGATGCACATGGGCATGAATCATGGCGTTATATTAAGCATATTCTCAGTGTGTCCTACTAGACTAAGTATGCTAGTATGATTATCAAATATAGTAGGCGATTATCGGACTTAACTGGTATGCCACTTGCAAGATCAGGGGCTGAACGATACGCCCCACTAGACATATAGAAGTCTATATGGTATGGTCCATGTTAGACTATCATAACCTACTCAAGGTACTAGCATATCATATGTCCTAAGGCGGGGTCCACTAAAAGGATGGTGGGTCTAACTCATGCATTAAGGTAGTTTCCACATAGTGGATATACCAAATCTGATACCACGTATTCTTCCATTTATGACAATGGATGATGATGCATTAATGTCAAGGATGGACCTCACACTTGTCTCAACAAGGAGATGGCTGGTGTGGATGATATATATATGTCACGAGGTCCTAACAAATGGGGTACAAGGGTAGGATACATCTCTCGTGGGGAGTGAAGTGGGTATATGATAAGGTGAGTTCACAGGGTGAACAATTGGGCTTTCTCAATCTCTTATCATGAATAAATTGGGCTTCCTTATAGGTCCTGATACATGCACAAAGTGGGCTTGGTGGAGTTCATACATCTAAGACTATGTGTCCTTCCAAACAGATTGGGTAGCCCGCCCAACATCTAAGTGGGCCTTAGGTAAGATCACTAAACTTGGACAAGCGCAAGTATCTAAATGGGCCACATATCCTATGGAAGGTCTGATATGAACATGAGGTGGGCTCCAAGGTTTAAGATGGCCCTACCAAGGTATGGTGGAAATCATTATCATCAATAGGGGCCCAATAGTTTGGGTTAGCCCCAAAAGGGGAGGGTGGAAATGGACTTAATGGTGGGCCCTAGGGAGGTTTACAATGTGTACATTTAACCACCATTGCTCCTAAGGTGCGGCCCATTTGGGATATGGAATCTAGCTTATAATGGGGGCCCACGGCCCTAATACTATCTAAAAAGTGGATGGACAACATATGTACATCACTCACACATGGTGGGCCTCACAAGGTAGCCCCTAACATGGACATAAAACATATACATCACTATGGGCCTCTCAAGGCAGCCTATGGCCTAGGGAATGTATGGATAAGATACATATAATCATATAAATCGAGGTGGGCTTCTCATGACAAAGGGGCCCATGGCCCTGAAACAATGAGTGGGCCGCGTGTGCAACCCATTCATCATGGTGGGCCTCACAAATCAGCCCATGATCCATTAAAATGGATGGGCAGCATGTATAACATATACGTCAAGGTGGGCCTCAAGGCCAGCCCTATGGCCTAGAAAATGGGTGGACAGTGTGTTTACAATACGCACATCAAAGTAGGCCTCACAACTGCACAATGGGCAACAAAACATACAACAAGTGGGGCCCTTGCACATCATAAATGGGCCCCACCAAAAGGTGGCCAGCGTGGACATGGTACATACAACATGGTGGGCCTTACACACTATCACAATGGGCCACACTCAATGCAGCTGGGCCTACCAGCAATCCAGCCAATGGATGACCTGGATAACATACACATCACAGTGGGCCTACTGGGCGGCCCATTTGATGGATGGCCTGGATAACATACACATCATAGTGGGTCCCACTATGATGTGGGTCACCCAAGAAGGTGGGCCCTGCACATGCAGCATGTGGGACTTGCACGTTTCACAAGTGGGCCCCACCAAATGGACAGCATGGATATACAACACCTACATCTTGGTGGGCTGCCTGCCCTAGACGGCGTGGATAAGAATACATCGTGGTGGGCTGCTGCTGGCCCTGGACATTGTCTAGCTAAAGGACGTCGTGGATACAATGGATACATCTCTGGTGGGTCCCACCGTCTCAACTGGACGGTGCGAATGAAATAGATACATCAGGTGGACCCCACCATCCCAGCTGGACAGTGGATAAAACAGATACATCAGCTACCTCTAGCACCGTCCCTTGCTAGATGGTGTGGGAAACACAACATCATGGGTCCCACCATCCCACCTACTGGACAATGTGGACGGTGGAGATACAACACATATATATATTAGGGTGGGGTCCACGAGTACGTGGCAACCCATAGAAGTAAGCTAATATTTTTTTCCTCTACATCCAGCCTTGCTGACTGGTTGGATGGTGCCAGCAGCAGCGGCTGGGCCACAGCAGATCGGGGACCACTCCTTTAGTGGCCCCACCACACGAACGGTGTGGATGTAACCCATAAATCAAATGGGGTCCACGTGTGTGTAGCCCACCAGTTTTGAACAGGTTGATATTTGTGTTTTCCTTCTGCCGGGACTGTCCAAAATGGATAGGCAGCAAGGTGGGGCCCCGCTCACTGGACAACCGGCCGTACTAGCCGCTGGCCTAGTCGGGTTGGATGGTTGGCATGGATGGCATATACATCAAGGTGGGTCCACGTTAGCGTGGCCCAACAACGTTGAATCAAGGTTGATACTTGTGTTTTCCCTTCAAACATGCGTGCCTGAAAACAGGCAGCAAGGTGGGCTCACAGTGGACAGCGGTGTTGTCCCACGATCTGGAAAGCATGGATAAAAACCCATCCATCAAGGTGGTCCACAATAGGGAAAGGAGAGGGAGAGAGTGAGAGAGAGAGAGAGAGAGAGAGAGAGAGAGAGAGAGAAACGTGTGATGGAGGGCTTCACCACTATGAGCCCTCCTAGGATTATAATACATACATCAAGTGGATGTACCAAAACAGGTGGGCCCCAATCAGAAAATTTGGCAGAAAATCGTATCCCCACCACAAAGATCAAGGCCTAGATGGCCACTACAAGATGGATAATAAATAAACATCATGATGGGGACCATGGAGAATGGACCCCTCATGGAATAAACATATGATCATGGTAGGCCACTGGCCACACCTTGGGTCCAAAGTGAGATCCATACGATCAATCGGTAGGCCCCACTTGGTCCATCATCAAAAGCACAATCTAATCCTACAAACACCCACCTATAGTCCTCTTCTTCTTTGGCTCCTTGAAATATCTAGCTCCTTGGCTTCTTCTTTGATGGAGGATGATGAAGGTTGAAGGGTTGAGATGAGAGATTTGGGGGTAGGAAGTGGGCCACGCACTTGGCTTCTTCTCTCCTTAGAATGCTTGGACGTTCTCACCTCTTGGGTTGCTTGGGAATGAAGAGAGAGATGGGAGAGGAGGATTTGTTGTATAAGGGAGATGGGATGGGAGGAATGGGTGTAGTAAGAAGAATGACATGGAGGGTATAGGCTTGGTTGACTTTTGGATGAGAGAGGGATGAGTGTCATGCCTTGCTGGTAAGAGAGGGATGGGTTGTGTTCACTTGTACTTGATTGATTGACGTGATAGGTTGGTAGAGATTCTTTTCTCGAAATTCACAATGTGTGGTGTTTCCTCGAAATATACGGAAGCCCACAACTCCAAGCCTATGTATCGCATTGGCGTATAGGACGCGGTGTTGAAATCGCAGCAACGGCGTGACCGCAATGATACAGGTATCGGGTCAAGTCAGCTTGGGTTCACGGGACATGACTCAGGGTCGCTGGTAAACTCTATCTATAGGTCACAAGTCACCAAAATTCGACTGAGAGGACCGCAAGATCCTAAGGAATTGAATGGTCACTAGGACACGGACCTGACAATTGAATTAGACAATGATGAGGAGTGGGATGGCAATCATGAGTTTACAGCACAAAATACCCTAGAATCGATTTCAACTATGATCTAGGTAAATGATCACAAGTTAAAAGAAGTTGTCGACCATAAAAATCTACTCCACATATTTAACATGTTTGATTTAAATGTGGATGACTTTCTTCCAATTGAATCGCATGATTCTTTTGAGGCATGCTCAGCCCACCCCCTGATTTAAATGATGATTTGAGTAGGGAGATGAACAAATCACTTGATATAGTTCCGGTATTTAAAACTAACTAACAGAGGCTGCCATTTGAATAGTCATCCCTCGACAATACAAAGCCTCTACTGACTAGTATCAAGGAACCGAGTCCTCACATTCCATCTACGCCTATTGATCCTCAATCTGTCTATGTAGGGCAAGGCGAGATGTATTCGGTGATGATTTACTCTCACCAGGATGAAGAATAAGAGAGTATCCTTCCTTCTATTTTCAAAAGCGATGAAAAAGTCCTTTGGCATATCATCATAAGCCTCAAAGTGGAAATGAGGCCCTCTCAACTGAATCTTTCAACTCTCTAGAAGAATGCTTGGCACACTTTGCAGATTCAAAAGATCCCATGATACAAGACATAGTGAATGCCTTGCGAGATAATACCTTGCTAGTTGATACTGACCGGGGGAATCATTACTCTGAAGCCCCTCCTTCCACAGATCCTGAACGTTTACCATCAAAGGAGGAGGAGCTAATAATTGAACCGAAGCCTGAAACTTCAGAATGTCTTGAGACTACACCACCTACTGATAATTTCTCTTAATTTCACCAACTTGTAGTCCCTAATTCACCATATTGTACTAACTTTAAAAATTTGTCTATCACAGGTGAATCATATATACTTTGGATACCTCAGGTGATTCAATGATGATTTTTTGCTTAGGTCCATAAATTTCTCTGAAAATTCATGCTCCAGGGCATCTAAGCCTATTGCAGAAAAGGCTTTTGGATGATCTTGTTGAGAAACCTACTAAGAAATTTATCAAGATACTAGCTAGATAAGGAACCTTACTGCATGATTGTGTAGCTTTCCTTTGCTTTCCCAATTTATGATTAGCTTATTGCTTTCATACTATTTAGGACTAGAATAGTTTGCTTTTAGTTGTTTAGTTGTTGTGCTAACTCATCTTTATATTAAGATCCTTGGAAAAACTTCAATTCTACTTCTTAAGGTACTACCTCTCCATCACTTCTCCTTTCCTTTCG
This sequence comes from Magnolia sinica, assembly GCF_029962835.1. Classification (NCBI taxonomy): domain Eukaryota; kingdom Viridiplantae; phylum Streptophyta; class Magnoliopsida; order Magnoliales; family Magnoliaceae; genus Magnolia; species Magnolia sinica. Next base: position 28,208,166 of record NC_080581.1, read on the forward strand.
TTGTCTCATATGCATTGAATGCTTACATCTTTTACATTGAGGACAATGTAGATTTTAGATTGAGGTGTGGATTAGGTAAACTCATCAGTATTTTCTTAGTTTCTGAGCAAAAAATTTTCAATTTTTCAATTTTTCAAACTCAAAACCTATTTGGAAAGCGATAGTTTATGTAATTAAGAATGCCTTGAGTAGGATAATAAGATGAAGATTGAATCTTGAATTGTTCGAGTTTGATCAACTGAGTAAACTATCACTGAAGTTCTTGCACTTAATTGACTAAGAGAAGTTTAAATATCATATTGATCTAAATCACAAGACACATTCAATTTGCTTTCTGTGAATTATGCTAAATTTCTAATGGTTAGTATGTGAATCATTGATAAATGTTGAGAATTAAGTCTGGAGAATTTTATCCACCTTAGAAGATGAAAAGAACCAATTAAAAAACAATGAGACCGACAAAAAGGTCATATATGGTGAAAAGACTAAAAATGAATGAAAAGAATATAAAGTCTGAAAAGAATGAATAAAAATAAACCGTCAATATAAAATCAAAACTTGAAAAAGAAGGAAAAGGGGATAAGTTTAGAATTAGCACTTGAATATTTAAGTAATCTTGAGGTGATAACATGGCTAACATTATCAAATAATAGTACTTTTATGAAAAGTAAGTTGAAATTCACTAAACACATTTGGAAAACTTGATATATGAACTTATGCTCTTAATTGATTGAAGAAGAAGCTATTTGATCGATTGCTCATTTGATTCGGCTCTAGGTTTTCAAATTTTCATTTTGACTTCTTTAAATTATACTCATTCATACTTGTTTACACAAAATATTGTTTTTCGGAAGAGGCTTGAACATTAAGAATTGAAGATTTCTTCGCGCATGTTTTACTCGGGACTAGCAAAATGCTGGTTGGGGAGTGCGTTAAGTGTCAAATATTGTATATTCTCCCCTATTTATATCTTGGTTTCAAGAACATAATAGTGCTTAATGGTATTTTATACATGTTTGTGTTACAAGGTGAATATGAGAACTTGGATTGGAAAGAATCCTAAAAGCATGGATTTAATGTTCAAGAATCATCAACGCAAAGGATGAATCTTAGGAGGCCAAGAACGAATAACTGACATGCCAAATATCCAAGGAAACAAAGTGAGGAATTAAGAGAATTGAAGATTTGAAGTGAAGAAAAGGAATCCTCAAAATTCGCGTGAAATTCGACTAGCCCGAGAAAATTCGGACGAAAGTCCAGCAACCATGTATTTTGAAAATTCTGAGAAATTTAACTAGTTAAAGGAAAAGTTCGACTAGTCGAAGTGCCCTTCAACTAGCCCGAGCTCTGGTTCGACTAGTCAGAGGTTACGTAGATTTTGCGTGGTTGCGTAAATTTGAGGCGATTTCTAGATTTTTCCAACTCGGTGCGAAAGTTAGAGTTCCCCAACTATAAATAAGAGTTCCTGGGATGCTCCAAAGCATCTTTTAGGGTTTAAGAAGTGGAGCAAAAGGGTAGAGAGACACCGTCAAGAGTTTTCTTCTTCTTCCTCAGTTTGTTTTTATGCTTTCCTTGAGAAATTTTTGTTTAATCATGTCTATAGTTAACTAAACCTCTTAGCTAGGGATAATGTAACATCTTGGAAAAATAAAATCCGTACAAAGGCCCGAGTACTACCTTAGGCAAAAATCCCTAAGGACTGTTTTCTTTAAGAATTAGACAAAAATTAATTAAGTGTTGAACTAAATAATCGATGGATTTAGCTTGAACCACTATTTATACAAATGGTAAGATCCAAAACCATCAAAATCAATGACTTAATACTACTTAAAAACCTAGGAGAAATCCCAAAAGCCAGTTGCTCTCGGGAACACATTGAAACTCCGTATCGGACCTAGACCACACGTCGAAAGTCTGATGACCGCGAAACTATAGGGCTATAATCATCTTATTGGGTTTGACAACCATCGCGAGAATCAAGCCAAAATAATATCCAGAACCGCACAACTTGAACCCTGAGCGAAGTGTGTGAGAAACGTGAATATCTTTAGAAACTGACTTGAGACTTAAGTGAATTGAACCATTCGCTTGCGGGTGAAGTTGAAGGTTTCAGACCGTCAGTTTCTGGTCAAACTTCACGCAAGGATAAAAAAAATTTTCCTTCACATATTGGTATACTTGTGGCCCTGATCGAGTAACAACGACTATTGATCTGATACAAGTCCTTTACAGTCGATTAGCTAATCCGATCGTACCGAAATCATAACTTGGCTTAGATTCATGGTTAGGGCACTTGTTCTATGACGTAGGTGAGAAATGGACCTTCCTAAGGGCCCTATTTGTCAAAAAAAGGCACCATTTGGCTATAACCTAAGTATATCATAGCCCTGGGGCCATTGACATTAGTTCTGGGCCTATATAATGCCCTTAAACCACCCTCTCTCTTTCATACGAATTTTTCTAACCCTAAGAGAGAGAAGAGAGGAAAGAGGAGAAAAGAGTGAGGGGAAGAGAGAGAGAGAGAGAGATAGGGAGACTATTGATGAGATTCACTCCCACTACTCCACGAGCTCAATCACCTCTCCCGTTTCACTACACCATCATTTCCAACTACAAGTTGGGTAAGGAATCCTAATCCTAATCTTGTTTTAGAACTTCAAATAGACTAATCGACGAAATAGCTAACTTATTTCGATGTTTAAGTACTCATTGTTCGGTATTCGGGAACGTAGGATTCGAACCATGTACGACTCAAGTATTCTGACGGAAGGTGCGGACTATAAACATTTAGGTTATGGTTTTCATGGCCTTCAACGTCAGCAATGATTTATGTCTGACTTAATTGCTGCCATATGATGTTAGTTACGATGTTTTCGATAATTATATATGTGTGAACTATGTTGAATATAAAATGCATTCTATGTGTTTGTTGAAATGCTTGAATGAATGTGAAATCCTGATTTGTGCTTGTCATGATCTCTAATCTTAGATACATGTATGTTATATACTTTATAACCGATGTTGTGAAATGAATTGCTATAGTTCATGTCATAACTAATCTAGTCTATATACTTGAAAATGTTTAGTCTAAGTGTTTGTTAAAATGTCTGAATGGGAATTTGTTGATGGATTATTTTATTAAGTGTATTAACGTAGGATTCTTAATTTCCATAATCATATGTATAGCTCTTTCATGAAATCATATCATTGCTACGCGATTTATGGATTAAATGCAAGTGCTTGGCGACATGTTCCATGTGCTTGACAAAATGCTCAAATGAGTGTTGTATTTGGATTGTTTGTTAAATGCCTATATGAATATCACATGTATCCATATGCTACATCTGAGTAAGATTGGGACTACAACGTAGTCCAGGCAATTGGTAATGATTCTTGTTTGAGTGGCCGAACTAGTCTCACCACATTTGATACGTTCAGGGAATCCAAGTCGTACGACAATTATCAACAGTGGTTAGGCCACGGGGAGCGCTTACCAGCTCGATTAATTTTGTGTGCGCTCGTACCAACCAAACTTGTCTAATCATCCGATTGGCTTATTGTGTGTTTACCATGTATGAACATCACTGTTTGAATCTAAGGTACCACTTTCCAATGTAAACACCTATTTCAACTATGGTACTATGATCCGCTAAGACTCATGAGCTGGGCATGGTAGTATGGGACACCATGGTCGAGTTATTGGCCTACGCTGGGGTGACGAGCCTCCTCGTAGTGACCAGTGAGCAAACCAAACTCATGAGCCGAATACGGTGGTATAAGACACTGTATTCGAGCTATCGGCCTACGCTGAGGTGACAAGCCTCCCTGTAGTGACCTTGAATATAAACTCTTGAATTTGCCTATCCACTACTTCCATTAGGGGTGATGCCCTACAACTTGCTCATCGTATGTGATTAACTAGGATTGATGACCCTAGATGGATCTCCGTTTGGGTTAGTGATATAAAGGGAGGTGCCTTAGCTTCCCAAATCTGCTGTATGAATAAGCCTAATTAAGTACTTGGCTAACATGACCATGCACTGCATTGCATGTGCTTTGGTGATGAAGGGCACGTTTAGGGAGTTGTCATGCACAAACGATTGACGGAGTCGCTTGTGAGGGAGTTTCGTGTGAGTGCATGTATCATTACAGCATACCATCCCTGCATTAACAAGAGTACTTAGGATATGATTGTTGTACTGCTTTATCATTACTGCTTGACTGAATTGATAGCATGTTAAACTTTGCCTTATAATATCGCTGAGTTGATCACTCACTCCCACTGTGGGACGGTATTTTAAAACACCAACCAAACTCTGTTGTAGATGTTGGTGATGGCGGAGTCTATACATCTGAGATGGACTTCTTTGACGAGGAGTTCTCCTATGTAAAGCTATCAGGCGAGTCTATGTAGACCATGCACTGATCGACGGGATCACAGGGATTATATGGATTAGTCAGACATTCACATTTTAATATTTTATATATTTTGAAACAAAAATATGTATATATTCAGCCCGGTAACACATTCATACTCTGGAGGTTATGAAACACGTTTATACTATATATATTTATCTCAGTCTTCCACTTGCTAAATTACATTAACTCTGGAGTATGATATGCTGATTTAGTATAATCCCTCTCATGTATAATACATTAATATGGACAACATTTAAACATCATTATCTATGTTGCATAAGTGATGTGTTGGATCTTGGGAGTTGAGCTTTGCTCGACCCTCAAAATTCGAGGAGTTTCAAGTTGGTATCAGAGCATGATTTGGATTAAACTGGACCTGGGTTATGGTAACACAATGCACACTGACACACTTTGACTTAGGAGGGGGTGATAAAATGTAGAAATTATCGTAGGACCCCAAGGTTTTACCGATGGGTGAAATTGATTGTTACAATGTAGCCTATACGCGTCCGAGATCATGTGGAATTATCTCAGCCCTTTTTTAGGCAGCCAATCGACAAGTTAGAATGAAAATTTGGTGAATCCTGAATTTGAAACAGATCAAAAAGTGTGAATACATGCTTATTGGATCAAGGAAACACATCACGCGGCTATAGGGGCCCAAATCACAAATTTCGATGAGACCCAGGGGGTCCCCCGCACATGTACAACACCCCAAGAGGGGGTGGCCACCGCCCTAGGGTGGAGCCACCACTGGCCACCACTGGCAGTCCAGGGAGGGTGCGGCGGCACTGCCCTGTCGGCAGCGCGCCCCCCGCCTTCACAGCGGGAGCGCGGCGGCACCGAGCGGTAGGCGGCGCATCGCTGTCCGACCGGCATGTGGGCCCTGTCCCACGTGTGGGGCCCTCTATGTCACTCCCCTAACCCCCCTTTACACCCATTTCATGTTATTCAAACCCTCAAAACCCCTCAAAACCTCATTTCTCTCTCAAATACCCTTCTATATACATTTTCATCTTCCAAATATTATACCTATTGCATCTACCCACCACAATTGCCTTGAAACTACCACTTCCATCTCTCTATCTTCCCTATTTCCCCACATTTGAACACAAAACCTACACCTTTGTGTCTTATCACTCTCTAACTCCTCAAATCTGTTTCACTCTCAAGCTTTTCCAACTTCATGGCTCTCTTTGAGCTTGTCATCGCCGTATTCTCGATCTCTACACTCCTTTCCCTCATGGAAAAGAAAACAATGGCCCCGGATAAGGCCGGGCCAAGGTGACCATGCCACACTATAAAGAGGGCGAGCGCCGAAGCTAGTACGAGTGCCGAGCGAGAACGAAGATCCAAGTGGGACCTCGATCCTCAAGTCCCATTGGAGAGATCGCTACCGGCGAGCGCCAATCTTAGTAGGTTCCGTAACCATAAGATGGTGTTTAAAGCAATGTCGATGGGAAGATGTTTGGACTATATCCATCCATCGACTATCTCTTGGAAAATGGGTGGGGTCCCATATTTGAGGGAAACACTCATGCAAGTGAAGGCGCAGTGCGAGCCTTCTATGCCCACATATGAAACACACTGTTGGAGCCTCTTCAGTTTACCATCCCTCTGGGAAGGCAGGAGGCCATAGTAGTTGTGGACATGATGGCTCGTATTATGGGGGTAGAACGTGGAATAGTACATGCAAGTGAGAAGAATCTCGCTAGTGAGGGAGAGAGAAATCGCCGTACATGTTTCTTATGCGGCCGACTCGTGTGGTGGAGGTGAGGAAATAGCCTTGCATCAACTAAGAAGACAAATGATTTCTGCCTGCTCCACCACATATGCATGTAGGTGGAGCAATCGCATGGAATTTACTCGACTCATGGTAGACTTTCTGTACAGAGTTGGACAAGGAGAGAAGGTATGCTTGCCTACTTTCATTTTGTCTCAGATTATCAACACTGCACGGTCTACTAGAGAAGACTCCTCAGTACCTTTCGGCCAACTTATTTGTAAGATCGCCCAAAACCTCAGCTTCAGACTCCATATGGATAACGTTGCCCCGATCCACATTATCAATGAGAACATGCTCAACAACATGGGCATTGGCCCTAGGCAACGTCAAGCTCAACTCGATGAGGATAGTGATGAAATAGAAGAAGAAAGAGAAAAGGAAGATGAAGAAGGTGGTGATGAAGAAAGTGGTGATGAAGAAGGCAGTGAAGGACAAGGAAGCGAGGAAGGAGAGGAGGACCGAGACTCAGATAGGGGACCTCCTGCTACAGATGAAGACTGTCATAATCAGGCCGCCCTAGAAGCCCACATGGCCAGGATTAAAGAGAATCAGGCCACCTTGAAATAGGAGATCAAGGAGAATCAGGCCTACCTGAAATAGAAATTCAAGAAGATGTCTCGCACCTTAAAGACCCTCCTGTGTTGTATGCAGGATAAGGGTGCTCCTCCACCTTCGCCAGAGTCAGAAGACTAGGCGTATGCTGCAGTTGTCTTCTGTTTGTTTTATGGTTCTTGCTTTTCTATGTAATAGCCTTAGTTGACTTAGTTTGGTGTTAAGATAGTCAGTGTTAAAACTTTTGTTAAGTTTAGCTCACATGCATCTTCTGTCATGATTCATGCAATACTACACCTTATGTATTGTGACGATTTTGGTTAAATGAAATGCATGAAACTTCTTTTAAATTGAGATGTGTAGAATGTTTGGAAATGAGGATGATATTATCCTAATCTCACACATGTTGCACCCTATGTTGTATATAGAGAATGCCTCCTAAAAACACTCGGAACATAGCATGTCTCGCACTTGGCGGATTGATTGACGGAGCACCTCCCCTGAGCAATAGCCATACAGACCCCAGTTTGGGCCCAAATTTTGAGACAATGCCAGATTCACAGCCGGCCATTAGCCCCACCAATGGGCCAACACCTGGTGTACCACCGGTTCCAGAACAGAACCGTGTGTCTACATCGACGCCACATATGCCACAAGCGGCTTCTCCTCCTAATAGGTTGGAGCAAATGATGCTCCTAATGCAGCAATGGTAGCAAGTTTTGGATACCATTACGGGGGCCATTGCTCAGAACATGAATGTGGCACCGCCTATAACACCTATGCAGCCTATTGTAGCTATGAACATGAGTAGCTCGTTCGAGCGCTTTCAATGCCTTCACCCTCCTACTTTTGTGGGTACCCACAGACCCAAGAAGGCAAAGTATTGGTTAGACCGTATTTCCAAGATGTTGAAACCGTTGTACTGTACTGATGTAGAGCAAGTAGAACTGGTTACTTATATGTTTGAAAAGGAGGCTAATCTTTGGTGGGACAGCATCCTACGAAACATCCCCACAGGATACGTGTGGACGTGGAGCGCGTTCGAAGATCACTTTCATGAAAAGTACTTCCCCCTCACTTACCGTAATGAGGAGGGTGAATTTCTTCACCTCTGAAAGGGAGGCATGACTGTGGCTGAGTACGAGAACCGCTTCACGGAGCTGGCTAGATATGCTCCACTAATCCTAGCCGACGAACCGATGAGAATGCGACGATTTTTAAGGGTTTGCAGCCCGATATCCGTACGAATATGTGTTGTGCTATTATTTCCAACTATGTTGAGCTAGTGAACATGTCTCTGAGAACCGAGCAAGATGGCGAGAGACTATCCCAGACACACATGCCCATGGGCCCAAGGCCTCGACCTGAATTGCCGAACCGACCATTTCTAGGCAAGAAACCACATGTAGATTCGCCTCCCAGGATTATTGCTCCACCAACCTAGTAGAGGCGATCAAACCTTCCATGCATCTACTATAAGAAGATGGGCCATAATAAGCCCTTTTGCTTTACCAAGATGAAGGACAACAACTTTATGCCGCCCTAGAAGATCAACCGCTAACTGCCACAAGTTATTTCGACTCCACCTCTACGATCGGCACCGCCAGTACAGCCATACAACCAACCTCTCGTATCCCAAAATAGGCCACCTCAACGACCTATGGTAGCACAACCCAACCGTCTACAACAAGCGCGTGTACATGCACTTACAGCTAAAGCACCTGAGTCAGCAATTGAAGTGCCTTTAGCCTTTGGAGTCACTGCCCATATTCAAGGTACACTTGTATTCCTATTGGTGGACACCAGGTCCATTATTTCAATAGTATCATGCTCTACAGTCAAGCGTTTAAGGTTGAACACTATCCCTATGGTTGGGGTGAGAGTACTTACCGCGACAGGGACCTTCTCCGACGCTATTAAGCTTTGTAAGGATTGCCCGATAGACTTAGGAAGCAGAGCGATGCACATTGACCTTATTGTCAACCCGCTATTTCATTAGGACGTCATTCTCGGTATGGATTGGCTCACCGAAATAAAGGCAGAGATCGACTGTGACAGTGACTGCCTATGGACCCGAGGGCACAGCCTTTACTTTCCTGGTTCAGGTCAGTTAGCCCTACCGCATTAGTTGTTATGCTTCCTTATTGGAAAATGTTGATGGTCCAACACTTGGGGACACCCCTGTAGTCCAAGATTTCGTAGACGTGTTTAGGATGATATATGGACTACCTCCTTAGCGCGAGATCGACTTTACTATCGACCTTGTGCCTGGTGTGATGCCCATTTCCTTACCAACAGACCACATGCCTCCATGTAAAATGGAGGAATTGAGGAGACATATAGATGATCTGATGGATTCAGGTTTTATACAGCATAACATATCTCATTGGGGAGAACTTGTATTGTTTGTAAAGAAGAAAGACAGATCGTTACGATTGTGTATTGACTATCACAAATTGAATCACGTCATGGTCAAGAACAAGTATCCTCTACCCAGGATAGATGACATGTTTGACCAGCTAAAAGCGCACAGTATTTCTCAAAAATTGACTTGCATTATGGGTATCATCAGTTGCGCGTCAAGAATGAAGACGTGTAGAAAACGGCATTCAGAACCAGTTTTGGGCACTATGAATTTCTCGTGATGTCATTTGGACTAACAAATACACCGACCATGTTCATGGACCTCATAAACTGGGTGTTTCGGCCATATCTATACTGATTCGTCGTCGTGTTTATACATGACATTCTGATATACTCCAAGAGTCGAGAAGATCATGAAGAACACCTGCGAGCAGTCTTCGATACTCTTAGGGAGAATCAGTTATTTGCTTAGTACTGGAAATGTGACTTCTGGAAGGAAAAAGTCAAGTTTCTGGGACACGTGATGTCTAAGGAAGGTATTGTCATACACCTCGCTAAGGTGACTGCAGTGCAGGATTGGGAGTAGCCCCGTTCCGTTACAAAAGTGATGAGTTTCCTCAAACTTGCTGGCTACTATTGCCGCTTCGTTAAAGATTTTTCCAAGATAGCTAGACCATTATCGCAACTCACTCGAAAGGATCTTAAGTTTGCTTGGAACAAGAAAAAAAAGCAGCCTTTCACGAATTAAAGGACAAGCTGACATTCGCACCCATGCTAGTATTTCCAGAGCAAGGGGTTAGATATGCTATATACACCGACACGTCTCGTGTTGGTTTGGGTTGTGTACTGATGCAGAAGGATAAGGTGATCGCCTATGCCTCGCGGCAGTTGAGGAAGTATGAAGAAAATTACACCACGCACGACCTAGAATTAGCAACAGTCATCTTCGCATTAAAGCTCTAGAAACATTACCTCTATGAAGAGGAGTTTGAGCTCTTTTGCCACCACAAGAGCCTTAAGTACATATTCACGCAGGGAGACCTGAATATGAGGTAACAGCGATGGATGGAAACCTTGAAAGACTTCAAGTTTGAGGTTTCCTACCATCCTGGCAAGGCAAACCTTTTGACCGATGCATTAAGCCATAAGAAGACAATAGAATTTGCAGCTCCGCTGATGATAGAAGAATGGAATATGGTAGAGTTTGTGCGAGACTTCGAACAGAAGCGTACAGTAGAGGAGCCGTTCGAGAGCGTCGCACACCTCCATGTACAACCGCTTATTGATGACCGAATCATTGCGACACAGAAAGAAGACGAGTTATTGGTGAAAATGAGAAAGTGAGTAAGTGATAGTGAAGAATCTGAATGGAGGATTGACTTAGACGGAGGTTTACAATACCGTGGCCGCCTATGCGTCCCGAACCGTCACGACTTGAGAAGGGAAGTTCTAAAAGCTGCTCACAATTCAAAGTTGACAATGCACTCAAATAGTATGAAGATGTATAGAGACACGAAGCGTTCGTACTGGTGGGATAACATGAAGGCCCAGATAGCAGACTTCATGTCCCATTGTCTCACGTGCAATCAGATTAAGGCCGAACATCACCGACCTCCTAGTCTACTTCAGCCCATGCCCATAGCTGAATGGAAATGAGATTTCATATCCATGGATTTCATCTCCAGGTTACCAAAGACGAGGAAGGGACATGACTCCATTTGAGTGATTGTGGACCGATTGACAAAATCGGCTCATTTCCTCCTGATTAAAGTTTTGAACTAAGCAGATGATTTAGCTAAGCTGTACATCAAGGAGATTGTACGACTGCATGGAGTCCCTATGGAGATTGTGTCGGATAGAGATACGCGATTCACATCTATTTTCTGGACTCAGATTCAAGAAGCAATGGGAGTGCAACTGAAGTTCGGTACCGGATTCCACCCATAGACGGATGGGCAGACGAAACGGGTAAATCAGATATTAGAAGATATGTTATGAGCATGTGTGCTTAATTTCAAGGACAGTTGGGATGACTGTCTCTCCTATGCTATGGGCAGAAGTTGGTGAGAGAGTTTGGTTGGTCCAGATTTAGTACAAGCAACCTCATAGAAGATCGACATTATCAGGTGTCGACTTCTTATAGCCCAGAGCAGACAAAAGAGTTACGCCGATACACGACGGCAGCAATTGGAATTCAAAGTTGGGGACCATGTGTTCTTAAGGTTTCCTCCATGAAGGGAGTACTCCGTTTTGGTAAGAAAGGGAAGCTTACACCGATATTCATTAGCCCATTCCAGATTCTAGATCGAGTGGGTGTGGTAGCATACCGTCTCGCCTTACCTACACCGCTTGCAAGCGTGTACATCATATTTCACGTATCGATGCTAAAGAAGTATGTTCCTAATCCTACTCATATTATCAAGTGGGAGCAGGTGCAGTTGAGTGAAAACACTACCTAAGTACTACGACCAACACGGATTCTTCATAGGAAGGAATAGGTGCTACACAACAAAGTAATCCCACTTGTGAAAGTATTATGGACGCACCACACTGAGGAAGAAGCCACTTGGAAAATGGAAGCCGAAGTCTGTAAGAACTACCTTCAAATCCTTGAGGAGTACGAGAAGGTACTAATTTTGGAGACAAAAATTTTCTTTAAGGGGGGTAAATTGTAACGTCTCGAAAAAACAAAATCCATACAAAGGCCCGAGTACCACCTCAGGTAGAAATCCTCAGACCTCGTATTCTTTGGGGAATTACCTAAAATTAATTAAGTGTTGAACTGAATAATCATGGATTTAGCTTCGAACTAATTATTTATACAAATGAAAGACCCAAAACCATCAAAATCAATGACTTAACACTACTTAAAGTTTGGAAAGAGAACTAAAAGCCGCTGATTTAAGCACATTAAAACTCCATGATCGTACCTATACCACACAACAAAGTCCCATGACCCTAAACTATGTGGTTAAGGGACTATCTTATTGGGCTCGGCTAAACCATCACCGGGAATCAAGCCAAAATAAGAGCCTCGTGAAACCAAGACAACTTAAGCCCCGAGCAAAGTGTAAGAAAACGCTAATATCTTTAAACTAACTTAGACTTAAGTTCTCTTACACGTGGAAAATTACAATTCAACATCTACCTTGGGATGTATCACGTCAACCAATTAGATTACTAAAAACGGTTTTGGGTTGGTTCTAATTTTAACATTTTTTTAGTTGGGTCCGCTTAATTTCAACAGTTTCTAAAATTTTCCCTTATTTTCCCAATATTTTTTGAAGATTTTTTCTGTGAAAAGTTTTTTACCAATACAGGTTTTGTATGTTCAATACGCCACATATCTTATCATTTTTGGGATTGGCTGATACTTATAGAAAAACAGTTACTCAAAACCTCATACTTAAACAAAGGGATCTATACAAGGAAGCGGATTTCATCAATCTCTTAGAATTATTTTAGAACTTCTGTGAATTTAGCTTTTAACATTCACCAAGTAAGAATCCATCATCCTTCGCAATATTAGACTAAATAATTAACAAAATGAGAGGGAAAAAGTGTAGTAACAAGCTCTTCCAATAATGCTTCTAAAGCTGAAAGATAGAATCTATTGACCATCTCTACCTTTATTACAAGTCAACTTCCTCTACTTGGTGCTCCTCAATTTTTCTCGGCATTTTTTAGCTTGAGTGGGGGTTGTTCAAATAGCGGAGAAAACTAAGATATCCTTGGTTAATTGGAATGGGTCAACGAAGAGTTCAAAGGAACACCCAAATAAAACCTCATCCATGACTGGAGAGAGTGATCGATGTCTTCTTGCAACCACCTTCTTGTGTCGTTGTCTAGAATCCTCCATAAGGTTGGTGGAAACTTGTATGGATAGTAGCTTGTTTAGTAATCCAAGGCCATCCAGAGTCAGAGTTGTTAGAGATGATCAACGCATGATTAAATTTACTTTTTTTTGGGTTGATGTGTGTTAGCTCCTCAAATAGAGGAAAGTTGTTGGCATCAAATAAGGACAAAGATATTTTATTCTAGGATGGGTAGATACAAGTCCTAGGTGGAGGTTAACTCTAGCAATATGATAAGTTGGATCTAGTTTTTATCCTTAATAGTATTAAACTAGGCACTATCTATTTGGATATTACTTTTTTCACAAGTCCTTTGACTAATATGGTCAATTCACTAGCTAAGGGAAGACTTTATAGGTCTTCTCTCTGTATTAGGGACTCTTATCCATTGCCTTCCTAGACTCTTATATATTTTCAACCTTAGGGCTTCTTTAATAATTTTTAGCTTGAACAGTAATGATAATTTTATTAGACTGAAGGAAAAAATGCAAAAAGGAAAGCGGATGGCAAGGTGCCTTAAAATCTATTCAAATTGGCATTCCAATATTTAGACAATGCAAGTTTATGTCTTCCATCTCCATTGGAGGTTCAATATCTTTTCTAATCAATTGATCACTCAGTTTATCTTATCTAATGCAAATTTGCATGGTGTCCTCTCCATAGTACTAAAGCCCATGGTCATATATCCAACATACAAAATTTCACCAATCAAATGGCTAGGGCGTATTGTTCGATGGAACAGAGTTCCTCTCCATCACCCATACAGAGCAAAACCCAATAGCCAAACAACTTGGGACTGGAATCTACTATAATAACTATTGTACGGAATAAGTAAAAAAACAATCAAATGGCTAGGGTGTATTGTTCGATGGAACAGAGTTCCTCTCCATCACACATACAGAGTGAAACCCAATAGACAAATAACTAAGGACTGGAATTTACTACAACAATTGTTGTACGCAATAAGTAAAAAAGCAAACCCTTTGGCCCACCATGTTGTGAGTGTAACATCCACTCCATCGATGAAGTGCTGTCTCATTCTCACCATACATATCCAAACTAGCCCAACTATCCAACAATCATGTGGATGGATTGGATGTCACACGCAGAATAAGGTGGCGTCACACACAAGTGTTTCATAGGAATCCCATCCAACAATCAAAATAACTGTTAGATGGGCCCACGTGTGTGAAATATTGGCCCCAGAAGAAATCAACACCAACAATTCATGCTAATCATTGCACAATGCAAATCTATAATCATATTTAACCCATCAAAAGAACCAAACGGAAAAAAGCATTCATGATTCAAACAATTCCAGCATACAAATACCATTTTTATGTTATCTATCAATCGAAAGAAAAGCCTTCCAAAGTAATTTTGAGTGGAAAGATCGTCATGCCCATACCTGTGCTTCACTTCGCAACCATTGGAGTTGGAGGTGCCAAAAACAATTTGATTTTTCAAGAGCTTCTCTTTAGCATTGTTGTTGTAGATGTTGTTGCAGTTCTCAAACTGAACAAATGAGGTTCCAAGCATCATTTAGAATGAGATTGAAGGCATTTAACAAGCTGTAAATCTATAAAGAAGATACATAATAATCAGAAGAACAATGAAAAAATTAGCAATTGAGAGAAAAGAAAAGGCAATAAAGAAATCAAGAATGGGGATTCTATAATTCCGTAGCAAGGGAAAAGCATTTTTTTCTTTGTGTGAGGATGGGAAAATCAAAAGCTAAAGATAGACAGGAGAAGATGAAATGAGGGGAAGAGGATCTGTACCAGCAGGGAAAAAAAAAAAAAAAAAAATTTCTTCTGTTCAAAATTCAAATAAAGAAGTTGAAAATTGGATCAAAGAGGAGTCTTCTTTAATCCATTGGAATTTGGCAAATTGACAACATCTTTGAACAATTTTGTTTAAAGACCGCTTGAAAACCGTTGAATTCTTTGGGGAAATTAATTTAAAAGAAAATTTCAAGATGGAAACATGCAGGTGGATTGAAAAAGGAAAAAAATATTACGGAAAAATCGGTCAATAGCACAGACAAAAGTGAAAAATGAAAAATCAGGGCGATCGGAGCACTCAAGACTAATAATTTCCTTAAATGCACGAGATGTTACTTGTGCTACCAAAAGACGGAGATTTTTAAGGATTAGGACCAGATGGGAAATTACTTGTAGCAACACAACTCAAATTCTAAAATAAAGAGACAGTTGTATAGGTGGTCTGACTCAGACCGGTTCTAACCTAAACCAATATGAATCTAACAATACCAAGTTATATTGGACGATACTTTGAACCATGGGCATGCTTCCATGGCCCATGCCAACTTCCAACTTTGAAAAGAAACAAGTATGTAGAAATAAGTGGACTGAAATGTAGCAAGCTTCCTATGAGGTATGAGTCGTACTGGATGATACTTTGAACCATGGGCATGCTTCCATGGCCCATGCCAACTTCCAACATTGAAAATAAACAAGTATGTAGAAATAACTGGACTGAAATGTAGCAAGCTTCCTATGAGGTATGAGTCGAAAGACTGGCAATGAAGGCTCCACAAAGGAAAGAAATGATTGAATCATTCATAACAAATTTCAAATTAGAAAATCAAATTTCCTCACTGCAGATCTCTAAAGGAAGGAAATAAAAAAGAACGAAAAAAAGAAAAAATAAATAAGAGAAGAGACCCATTCCCTAATTTCCACACCGTCCATCCATTTTTTGGATCATTTTAGAACATGTTCCCAAAAATGAGACAGATCCAAATCGCTGGTGAACCACACCAAAGGAAACTGTGGTGATTGAATGCCAGCAATTAAATAAATAAGGCCCACTGTAATGTTTATTTACCATCCAACATGTTAATTAGGTCATATAGACCTAACCAAAGGGTGTAGATAAATAATATACATCATAGTGGGCCCCATGGAGTTCACACCATGGTAAAGGGTGCTGAGCTCTCAGTGCACTATCTGAGTCCGGTCAATAAAAATCTTTTAGGAAAATTTAGGGTAATTGTGTAGTAAGGGTGGGATCCAACATTACGTACGTTCAAAATCCTCTCCAACCAGCAGGTTAAGTAACCCAATTTTAGCCATAAGGGTGAAAAACCAGATCCATTCATGATTCAAGTGTACCACACGATTGGAAATAATGTATAGGCGACACTCACCCTCCAAACTCTTTTCCTTGGTGTGGCCCAATTGAATCAGTTATTGGGTTGATATTTGGGCCTTGAGCCTAATATGGGAAGAAGCTCCTGGCAATCGGGGTAGATTTCAAATAAAAATCATGGTGGTGACCACTTAAACCATCGTTTGTTTAAGAAAGCACTTTGGGCTCTCCTTGGGTCTGGTTCACGTTAGACCACTACTCTATTCTTTAAAGAAATGAGGTTTCCTAAGCCACTCATGTGTAAGAGAGCCCCATGTGTTTAAGTAGGACGTGTGATCTAATCCATGCATCATATGGGATCAACCACCTAAATGAGGTTTCCTAAGCCACTGATGTGTAAGAGAGCCCCATGTGTTTAAGTAGGACGTGTGATCTAATCCATGCATCATATGGGATCAACCACCTAAATGAGGTTTCCTAAGCCACTGATGTGTAAGAGAGCCCCATCTGTTGAGTAGGACATGTGTGATCTAATCCATGCATCTTATGGGATCAACCACCCAAATGCTCTTATTTGTCCCAAATTCAACTCTAAACCCAAACTCAATTGGATCTAAGCTTGGGCCTTTAAGAAGTAGACCTAGGCTTGAAGGGAACTCAGCCTAGGAAGACCATAACTAGGTTGGCCCCTTACGGGTACTATAGGAGCCAACCGGAATCTGATGAGTTAACAGCCCTACTAATATGCATTTTGCTGCATTAAAAGTTTTCGGCATGCATTTCACTAATTATTGTCTAACAATCAACACTACTTATCCAATTGAACACTATTTCATCCCTGATGAGTTGACAGCCTACTAATATGCATTTTGCTGCATTAAAAGTTATATGTTGTTCCCTTCCACAATATGCATTTCACTAACTATTGTCTAAAAATCAAGACTATTGATCGAATTGGACACTGTGGATGACATATATTCCGAATTTTCAGATGTCGAACAACCTTAACGAAAGGTTGTTTGGTGCATGATCCTTGTAAATGTGGGATGCAACAAGTTGAGTCAATGGGTTAAGATAGACTAGGTCGAAGCAACGGCCCAATTTTAATTGGGCCCAAAATTCAAAGAACACCAATAACAGCTTCATGCGCAGAAGATCCACCCCATCCACCACATTTTTAGCCTTGACCTTAAAAAAAAAAGGGGCTAAGCCACAATATGAGAACAGTGTAAAGTCATCCTTAAAACCACTATATTCACGTTGTGTGGCTCTCCTAAGTTTTGGAACAACATGATTCGAAGGGGTGTTCCTATGCCATAGTGAATGAGGTGCATTAAATGAATGGATTAGATGGCGGATAACCACCATGATGAGCCCGACAAAGCAAAGGATGGGCATCCCTTTCACAACTGTTCCCTAAGGTATGGCCAACTTGTGTTTTGGATCGACTTGATTTTTGCATCCCAGGTAAGGGAGACCCAAGAGCCATACCAACATTAGGTAGCACACATAATGGATAGGATGGTTCTCTTGCATATTCCCCATAGTCAAGCAAACCTCAAAATCAAGTTGATAGAAGATTGATAGGCCTTGTATTACAAGCTATACTGGACTTGTATTGGGCTAGGACCAAATCCCCACCAACTCTGTAAGTGTGATTGATGATTGATCTAATGGTCCTATCATAAACGGGTATGCACAAAAACCATCTTTGAATGAGTGATCAGAGTCAATGGAGTCGCATACAAGTTGGGCCCACCACACGGGTCACGATAGGATCGGTAGGGCTATCGATGGGTTCCCGATGAACACTGCATGATGTTAATGAGTTCGGTATAAGAATTTTATAAGGTAAGCCTAATTGATCAACGCTCTAGATCGCCCTAAGGGTTGGATTGTGTGATCGGGAGAAACAGTGGAACCCACTCAGTAGTGATTCATCAAAAATCATGTAACGGGTTGTGCGCTACAACTGTGACACACGCACAGTTTTCTAGTTGGACTAGGATTGACAAATTCGTGTGAACCCTAAAGGGAGAGGAGTTTTGATGGGTTTCCAACTCCTTAATCCTCTAAAATACTTGAGCAAGGTTGGGTCCCAAGCCTACGCACATTGAAGCTTCTATTCCCATCTTGGTGCTTCTCTAAAGAGTATAAGGTGCAGAAGACCGCGACATCAAGGTTACAGAGATGACATCCCAATTAGGTACGTCATTTATTCAGGTTATTTGATCTCCTACTTGATGTATAGCACAGTCCTTTGCAATTATGCATATTACAGTTTACAATCAGGTCTAATAAATTGAACCCGATAAGAGATCAGGTCTCGGGATCGAGTCTTATCTTTTGGACTTGGTTAAAAATCTAGCCTAGTTAAGTACAGGTAAGGTCCATTTAATTGACTTAGTTAAATTTGGGTCTAGTTTGATGTAGCTCATGTCTATAAAATTATATACATTTGATATGCTGCAACTATTCTAGTAAAGAAACCTATTCCATACACATGCAAAAGACCCTATCTACATAACATGCATGTGTCAAAGGGACACATATGTGTGTGATCTAATCCAACCATAGTGTAGGGCCAACCAAATGCTCCTAATTGTCCACAACCCAACTCAAACTTAGATCCAGAACCCCATAGGTACTCAATTGTTATCTTCGGTCTAGTTTGGTCTAGCTCGTGTTTATAAAATTATATACATTTGATACGCTACAATTATTCTAGTAAAGAAACCTATTCCATGCACATATAAGAGAACCTGTCTACACAACATGCATGTGTCAAAGTGACACGTGTGTGATCTAATCCATCCATAGTGTAGGGCCAACCAAATGCTCCTAATCATCCCCAACCCAACTCAAACTTAGATCTAAAAACCCAATAGGTACTCAATTGATGTCTCAACCGTAAATAGATCCAGGTCCGGCTATCCAAGATCCAAACCTAGACCTGGCTAGCCTAGGTTTCGGTATTAACCTGACCTATTGACAACTTGGGTCAAGTTTAGGCCGGATATATAAATTAAAATTGATTGCCACCAATTATGGTGGCTATCAATTTTGATGGTAAAAAAAAGGGGGGGGGGGGGCAATGGAGGAAGGTGTAGTGGAGCATAAATTTTAGTTTATTTTTCATCTCACGTTATCCAGATTATCACAAGTAGTGGATTGGGTGGTTAACTATTTCTTGTTATTTAAAAGGAAAAAAAAAAACCACATGTAATTTACTTTTTCTTGACTAAACTACTACATATTGTGGGCTTCCGGTGGGAGAAAACATAAAAATATTTGAATAATGAATTGAACCTAAGAAATCACAAACATTTACTGATTTTGACTGTGTACCTAGTGGATCACAAAGTGGATAGGCCATATCCCCATTAGAAAAAGGATTGGCTTGTGGCAGACATCATATCACTGGGCTTGTAAAAGGAATTGCTAGAAGAATAAGTCTACATTCAAGTTTAATCCTTCAAGATAAGACAAGACAACGAGAGTTATCAAGTTGTTTTTTTATATCAATAGCCCATCCACATAGTGAGGCACCAGATCTACCACCCAAATAAAAACCATCATTTGGAAAAACTCAATGGGACGATCGTGGACAGGGAAATTTGTCCAATCAATGCAATTTTTGGCCTATAGCCCATCAACTTGGCTGAGGTATCAAATCAGCAGCCAGATCACTATGGCTGCCATGTGTGCCTTGATCAATGGCAATACCAAAATAGAAATGCTGAAATAGTACGCATTCAACTGAAAAAAGGTTGAAGATTAATGTAGCAAGGATCCTTCATTCTACCATGTTTTTAGGTGACTAGAGTATCAAATAACTCTCCTCTAGCTTGAAACAATGATAACAAACTCTTGATTGTCCAATAAGTCTATGATTTTAATGGTCTTCATATGCATAATGTAAGCTACATCTGCCATTGATCATGAGCCACCCGGCATGCATTGGATGTCCAACCATGCATCCGTCAATTGGCTCTCAACATGCTATAGAGAGAGAGAGAGAGGAGCTCATGCACGACAGGTTGGGTGAGGAAAGGAAATTGTAAGAAATGGACGGACGATGATCGGGACATCACGCGCACACGCACGCCTCCTACGCACGTACGCAAGGAGGAGGAGGGCCCCACCATTGATCTGGATCGATGACGATGTCCAGGGAAGGCCTCCTAATTAGAGGACTGCGTTTTGGTTTGTTGGAGTGGACCCGATAGTCGTGTGAATCCCACCATAGGTTCTCATGATCGTGGCCCACTATTCTAATTAATCTAGTACTTTGGGTTTTGCTTATTACTGTTATTAGGAATATCATGGACGGTTTAGATTGCTTTGATTAGTTATTATTTTTTATTACTTCGTCTCCAAGTAATAGGTTGCGCACATGACGCGAGTTTTGGGGTATAAGGTTTTATTATAAATAGGCACCCTTAGTAGTCTTTTATTTTTCAATGAAGATTAAATAAAATTTCTGCATTTTCCTCCTCTCTGAGTTGTGAAAGCCTAATTGGGTGCGAAACCCTCCCTTCTTCGAAGGGCTACTACCGTGGTGCGAAGCCACACCTATCCCGATTCGCCCCCACCTTCTTCCATCCATATTTCTCCTCCTACAATCATCTACGCTTCAAATTCATACTCTATTGCAGCCGTTTTTCTCTCCACAGCAGATTTCCAGAATCTGGCCCTGCAGGAGGGCTGAAACTTCGGCGAAGCACCACGCACAAACCGTGCATTGGATCGAGCTAAAATTTGGGAGTTTTGGAGTCCACCCCTAGCCAATCTGGCCTTTTTCTGAATAGTGGGCCCCACACACGTGCAGGCGGGATCACACGCATGTGAGTTTGAGCCATTGTTGTTGTCCACACATGCGGTACTTCTCTAGTTCGTCTCTCTCCTCTCTTTCACTCTTCTTTCACCCAAAATCCTTAATCCTAACCCTAAATTATCAAAATCCCTAATTTTATGCCCTTTCTTCAACCTTAGGGCTCCCCGAATTGAAATTTTTGAATCCCTTAGGTTGGGGGAATTTTTTCTGTGCATGTGTAGATGAATTTACCCTCCTTAAATTCTTGTTTGGTATGTAACTTTGATTGATTCGGCCCTAACATGTGTAGGCCTGGATCCACATAAGATTCCCCTTGATTGAGTGTTTGAACTTTTGAGTGGGATGTGGAATTTTGAGTAACTGTTTCTGAACTAGTGATCTAAAGCCTGAAAATCTTTCACATCATACTTGAATTTCATGTCTTGCATCAAATTTGGTATCAGAGCACAAGGTTTTTTATAGGGGAATGCATTGCATGATTAGAGTTTAGTTTACTTGTGTCTATCATGCATTAAGTATCATCGTATAGAGCTGTTTAGAGGTCCATAATTTCTGATATAAGCTGCTGAATTTTCTGCTATCCAAAAATCCTCATCTCTCTTTGCTGGATTTTCTGTTGACAGATTGTTTGGGCAGATAGGGTGCTGGAAATTGAGTAGTGTTGTGTCGTTTCCCACATATAAAGGCTTATAGGAGCATTTAGTCTCATCTAAGCGCATATAGTCATATTAGAAGGTCCTTAAGTTGAGTTAGTAGTTGTATGCCCACACATATGGGTCGTGGTTTTGGCTTATACCCTACACTAAACATGGAGCAATTGCAAAAGTCAATGAACAAGCTGAGCTAGCAGTTTGAGTCTTTGGGTAAGCGCTTGGAACAACGTATGGACCAACGCTTTGAGCAGTTTAATGTGCACATTACCCAACTAAAGACCTCCGTCGGGGCAAACTCCACCATTGGGGAAGATGCTAATCTCAGGCATGTGGTCAAGAGGATAGACCAAGGAATGGAGGTGGCCTAGGAATTGGTCATGGGCGCGCACCCGTTTACCAACCCCGCGAGGGACATCATGATCAATATGACCCAGATGCGCAACTCCTCAAGGGAGTTATAGTAGATGCCCCTACGTTTGATGGCCACTTGGACCCTAAAGCCTTTTTAGACTGGCTGGCGGATATGGAGCACTATTTTGAGTGGTATGACATGTCGGATGCTCGTCGAGTCCGATTCGCAAAGATGAAGTTTGTGGGCCAAGCAAAGAGGTTTTATGCTATTGTAGAGCGAAAGAAAGAAAGAGCAAGGGAGCTCTCAATAGTCCATTGGGGAGAAATAAAAGAAACGCTTAAGGAGAAGTACCTCCCTTTCTCTTATTGCTTACGGTTGATTGAGGAATGGCAGTCTCTTCGACAATGTTCCATGAGTATGGCAAAATACATTAAGAAGTTCGAAGAGTACTTGACCAGGTGTGAAATTGATGAGGATCTCGTACTCACCCTTGCTTGATTTAAAACGGGCCTCCATTCCAACATTGGGAAAGAATTGCTCGCCAAAGACATAGACACTATTGAACAGTTGCATCAAGTAGTGTTGGTGGTTGAGCAATACCTCAAAGCATCTATGGGAAGGCGGTTTGAGTTTCGCGATTCTGGCACTAAGGCCAACCCTTCTGGGGTTAAGCTTAACACTGGATACCAAAACAAACCTTCCAATAATTTTCAGTCCAGGCCTAAGGATAATAAGGGTAAAGAAGTTATCGGGTCTAGCTCACGTAAGAGTGGAGCAACTAGGTGTTTTAGGTGTTAAGGGTTTGGTCACTTTGCCTACCAATGTGGCACAAGAGAGGGCACCAAGGTGCTCCTTACTGATGGGCAAATAGAAGTAATGCCCCCCAGAGAGTGACGGCGAAGAGGAAGAATATGAGCCAGTAGAAACCCCTAGTGATGAGGAAGAGGGAGCGCAAGAGTTTACGACCCTCACAATTGTGCGTTGCGCCCTTGCTCAAGCCAAGAACACTGACAATTGGCGCTGCAACACGATCTTCTATACTTATGCAAAATGTGGGGAAAAAAGTTGTAAAATAATCGTGGATAATGGTAGTTGTGCCAACATGGCATCAACTAGCACTGTGAAGCATTTGAGCTTAAAGCTTGAAGCTCATCCTCAACCCTATAGAGTGTCCTGGGTTAATGAAACTTCCGTTCCAATCTCGCACCGTTGTCTTGTTCCTATTCAGTTTGGATCTTATAAAGACACACTTTAGTATGATGTTGTTCCCATGGATGTGGGCCATAACATTCTAGGTAGACCTTGGCTCTATGACAGGGATGTCACCATATTTGGCCGCTCGAATGTGTGTACATTAATTCTCAGTCCAGGCCTAAGGATGATAAGGGTAAATAAGTTATCGGGTCTAGCTCACGTAAGAGTGGAGCAGCTAGGTGTTTTAGGTGTTAAGGGTTTGGTCACTTTGCCCACCAGTGAGGCACGAGAGAGGGCACCAAGGTGCTCCTTACTGATGGGCAAATAGAAGTAGTGCCCCCAGAGAGTGACGGCGAAGAGGAAGAATATGAGCCAGTAGAAACCCCTAGTGATGAGGAAGAGGGAGCGCAAGAGTTTACGACCCTCGCAGTTGTGCGTTGCGCCCTTGCTCAAGCCAAGAACACTGACAATTGGCGCCGCAACACTATCTTCTATACTTATACAAAATGTGGGAAAAAGAGTTGTAAGATGATCGTGTATAATGGTAGTTGTGCCAACGTGGCATCAACTAGCACTGTGAAGCATTTGGGCTTGAAGCTTGAAGCCCATCCTCAACCCTATAGAGTGTCCTGGGTTAATGAAACTTCCGTTCCAATCTTGCACTGTTGTCTTGTTCCTATTCAGTTTGTATCTTATAAAGACACACTTTGGTATGATGTTGTTCCCATGGATGTGGGCCATATCATTCTAAGTAGACCTTGGCTCTATGATAGGGATGTCACCATATTTGGCCGTTCGAATGTGTGTACATTCTTGTTTGAGGGTAAGAAAGTCAAGCTAAATCCACTTCCACCCAAGAACACTACTAGAAAAGAGGCCACCACACAGAGTGGTGTGAGCGGCTCAAAAGATTTGAAGGAGTCGAAGTCCAAGTCCAAATCTCTCCATATTCTAAATGTCAAAGACTTTGAGCGAGAAACGGAGGCGGACTCAATGGTATACGCCCTTGTGGCTAGGGAAAGTGTACCAGATGCTAGTGTAGAGTTATCCATCGAGGTCATTCAGGTAGTACATGAATTTCATGATGTCTTTCCTGATGATCTACTGAATGAGCTTCCCCTTACGAGGGATATACAACATGCCATTGATTTAGTCCCCGGAACGACTCTACCAAACCTCTTTCATTACAGAATGAACCCAAAGAAGCATGCAGAGTTGAAGAGACAAATTGATGAGCTCCTATAAAAGGGTTTCATTCGAGAGAGCATGAGCCCGTGTATCGTGCTCGCTCTTCTTACACCTAAGAAGGATGGCACATGGAGGATGTGTGTTGATAGTAGGGTTATCAACAAAATCACAATCAAGTATCGGTTTCCTATACCGCGTCTTGATGACATGTTGGATATGATGACCAATGCTACTATCTTCTTGAAAATTGACCTCAAAAGTGGTTATCACCAAATCCGTGTACACCTACACCCTAGTGATGAGTGGAAGACGACCTTTAAGGTGAAGGATGGGGCTATACGAGTGGCTAGTTATGCCTTTTGGGCTGACTAACGCCCCAAGTACTTTCATGCATGTGATGACCCAAGTGTTGAGGCCCTTCATGGGGAAGTTTCTGGTCGCATACTTTGATGATATCTTAATTTATAGCATGACCAAGGAACAACACCTCAACCATTTGAGGCAGGTTTGTGGGATCCTTAGAGCCGAAAATTTGTATGCCATCCTAAAGAAGTGTGCATTTTTATCTAGTAGTGTTATCTTCTTAGGTTTTGTTGTGTCAGCTGAGGGCGCATCAGTGGATCCCGAGAAGGTCAAGGCCATCGTCAATTGGCCTAAACCCCGCAATATTCATGAGGTCCGCAGCTTTCACGGCCAAGCCACCTTCTATAGGCGGTTCATTCGAGTCTTCAATTCCATTATGGCTTCAATCATGGATTGCATAAAAAAGGGTGAGTTTCAATGGACAAAGGCACGGTCTACACGATATGGAACCTGCACGAAGCCGAAGATTAATGCTCTAGATCCAGCGGCCCGCCTATTTACTACTGGAGCAGATGGGTCTATTCACCCCTCTGATTCAATGGTATAGATGGCCCCGAATCACGATCCTATATACCAACCACCATGCCTCTTTGTACTCTCGGTATTTCTCATAATGCTTTTCACGAGAGAAACTCATCCCTTTTTATAGGAAAGGGTGGGAGTTTGGATGAGACCGGATTATCCGGTCTTATCCCTATCTCCCATCCTTATTCAAATTTATATTTGAAAATATCTTCTAACGGAAGAAGCCAGAAGAGGCCTAAACTCATGGGACCCACCCACTAGTAATTGCCCACTAGTGGGCCCCACGGGCTTATGACCAACATCTCCCACTCAATCACATTGTGGGATAGGCACAAAAATTTGTCCATCTAACTCGCCTAATAACAATCAAAACCAAATATCGCGATCAAAAGAATCAGAGGCGTGGGACCAGCTAGATCACCGTAATCTTCTCACAAGTGTTAAAGTACTAAGTGACCACCTAACTAGTATTCAATAACTCAAGCTATGCAATGCCTGTCCTAGTCCGCATGACCACACCGGATGGAGTTAACTTCCGATCTGAAGTACTCGGCCAACATACGCACTTACCCAACTTATCAAGTTATTCTGAAGACTCGATTTTTTACAAACTTCGACTAAAATCAATTTTAAAGCAAATATGCTTTTAAGAAAAAATATTGTTTGTAAAAGTCTATTAAAAACAACTCGATACTGCCGGCGAATAAGTCTTCAAGTGCGTATTTATAGTTCTAGAAACTTGGTGTAGCTGTCACAGGATCTTCCCCACGCAGATGTGTAATTTGGAATCAATCAAGTCGCTTTCCTAGCGTAACCGAGTCTGGCCAATCAAGGACCTTTCGTCATAGTACACTAAAGTAACGACACCCAATCTCATCCTCCTATACACAAGAGGAGGGTAACTAAGGACACAAAGAGTCACTTATGAGACTGGCTACTCGCACGTTGCAATGATTAGATCGAATCAAAGCAATCTGTAGGTAAAAGGTCCCCGCACGTGGCTACAATCCACGTGGTAAAGTCTTCAAGTGCGTATTTATAGTTCTAGAAACTGTGTAACTGTCACAGGATCTCCCCCACGCAGATGTGTAATTTGGAATCAATCAAGCCGCTTTCCTAGCATAACCGAGTCTGGCCAATCAAGGACCTTTCGTCATAGTATACTAAAGTAGCGACACTCAATCTCATCCTCCTATACACAAGAGGAGGGTAGCTAAGGACACAAAGAGTCACCTACACGACTGGCTACTCACACGTTGCAATGATTAGATCGAATCAAAGCAATCTGTTGGTAAAGGTCCCCGCATGTGGCTACAATCCACGTCGTAAAGTAGACAACACTAGGTGTATGTCGGGTCTACAATACGCAGGTCATTCCACATGAGGTACGACTTATCTCATAACCTCAGAACCTGGCTATCAATTCAGGCCATAACATTGATCGCATGAAAAGGAATGGTGCGATTATGTTATTCGACTTTATCAGTCTCATCTTTAATCTTTTAAGATTGTAGGCGAATATGACTCACTTATATCCCCATCCTTTATTATTCACAATAAAGAGAAGTTCATACCTCAATGTATGAACATCGCCCCAAATGTACCTTTCTTGTACATTCAAGGTTGGTCAACCCGTGCGAGTGGGTGACCGGCCTGCTGAAAAAAATAGAAATCCTACATGATCTCAAGGTAAATGTTGATGATCTACTTACCTAGTTATATTAGTGTTCAATACTGAATAAACGGAATGTGTTATTCATTAATGAAAGATCAAAGGTACTAAAAACAAGTTTATCGTTCAAGTTTTCCTCAATCTCATCTACTTGATGTGAACCTGAAATAGATCTCTAGCTATAAGTTTCATCATGGGATCAGCCATCATCTCTTTAGTAGGAATGTAGCTGAGGGCGACCTTCTTATCTCTCACTTGATCGCGGACATAATGATACTTGATCTCAATGTGCTTAGATTTCTAGTGGTGTTTAGGGTCTTTCGCCAAGTCAATGGCAGAAGTATTGTCTATCTTCAACGATATGGGCTGACAAACGTTCGGTACAACACCCAGACGTAGTAAAGATCTGCGAACCCATACACACTCCTGAACCAGAGCACAACATGCAATGTACTCAGCCTCCATAGATGAAAGAGCTGTGAATATTTGTTTCTTACTTGACCATGAGATAGCTCCTCCTCCGAGTAAGAATACATATCCTAAAGTAGATCATTAACATTTACCTTGCTGATGATCTACTTTATAAGATAAAAAATGGAGAGTTTCAATGGACAAAGGTAGCCTCGAAGGCCTTCAAGGAGATAAAGGTCAGGATGACCGAAGCTCCAATCACGCGACTTTCAGACTTTTCAAAAGCTTTTGAAGTCGAATGTGACGCGCTTGGAGTCGGCATAGGAGGAGTACTTAGTCAGAAAGGGCACCCTGTCGCCGTTTTTAGTGAGAAACTGAATGAAGCGAAATAAAAATATTCCACCTATGACAAAGAGTTCTATGCAGTAGTGCATTCACTGCACCATTGGCATCATTACCTATTGCCGTAAGAATTCGTCTTATTCTCAGATCACGAGACCTTGAGATATCTAAACTCTCAGAAGAAATTAAATCCTAGGCACGCCAAGTGGGTTCAATTCCTTCAGGAGTAAACTTTTGTGCTTAAGCACAAGGCCGGTGTAGAGAATAAGCCTGCCAACGCATTGAGTCGTCGAGTCGTGTTACTCAATTCCATAAGTGACGAAGTCACGGGCCTCAAGCGCATCAAAGAAGATTATTCTGAGTGTCTAGATTTTGGAGTTGTGTACACATCGTTGTTAGAGAGCCCGTCAGGAGGTAGCAGTGAGTACTTGATGTTAGACAAATATTTGTTTAGGAGTGATCGCTTGTGCATATCTCCCACCGCCCTTCGCGATTTTCTTGTCTAGGAGTTACATTCAGGAGGGGTCGCGGGCCATTTCGGTCGAGACAAGACCATTACCCAAGTGGAGGATAGGTTTCATTGGGACAGCATACTACCTATAGCCAAGTTTGAGTTCAATAGTTCTGTCAATAGGTCCACAGGTCTAAGTCCTTTTGAAGTCGTTACTAGTTATAAGCCTAGGAAGCCTACTGATTTTGTCCCTATGTCACCGTCCCATAGGCCATCAGAGTCTGCAGAGTCCTTTGCGCAACACATTCATTCATTACATCAAGAAATCAGGCGAAAGATCACTACTAATAATGAACATTACAAATTTTCTGCAGACTAGCATAAATATTTCAAGGAATTCAATGTATGGGACTCTATGATGGTCCGCATTAGGCCCGAGCGGGATCCTCAGGGGGCCATTCGTAAATTACATGCGCAAAGCGCTAGATCTTTCAAATTTATAAAATGAAACGGTCTTAATGCGTATGTGGTAGATTTTCCACCTTCCATGGGAATTAGTTCCACATTCAATGTGGAGGATCTAGTCAAAATTATAAAATGAAATGGCTCAATGCGTATGTGGTAGATCTTCCACCTTCCATGGGAATTAGTTCCACATTATAAAATGAAACGGTCTCAATGCGTATGTGGTAGATCTTCTACCTTCCATAGGAATTAGTTCCACATTCAATGTGGAGGATCTAGTTACTTTTCAGGGGACCACTGATACTTTGTCCAGCCCTTCCCCCACCCATCCTGATTCCCCAGACCTGTCCCTTAATCCATGGCCTCTTCCCAACCTCTACCTCCCATACCTACCCTTCCCACACCAAGAGAGGAAATAGAACATATTCTAGACCATCAGATAGTATCAACGTCGGACGGCGGGTTTCAGAAGTACCTGGTTAAGTGGAAGTCACGCCCAGCTTCAGACAGTACGTGGCTCACTGAGGAGGAGCTTTAAAGACTTGATTCTGACATCTTAGAGCGGTTCAGGAATTTTATTTCGCCAATAGCGAAATCTTTGCAGCCGGGGAGAGTTGATGTGGACATCACGCGCACACGCACGCCCTCCTAGGCACGTACGCAAGGAAGAGGGCCCCACCATCGATCTGGATCGATGACGACGTCCAAGGAGGGCCTCCTAGTTAGAGGACTGCATTTTGGTTCGTTGAAGTGGACCCGATAGTCATGTGAATCCCATCATAGGTTCTCATGATCTGGCCCACTATTCTAATTAATCTAGTACTTTGGATTTTGCTTATTATTGTTATTAGGAATATCATGGACGACTTAGATTGCTTTGATTAGTTGTTATTTTTTATTACTTCGTCTCCAAGTAATAGGTTGCGCACATGGCGCGTGTTTCGGGATCGATGACGAAGTCCAGGGAGGGCCTCTTAGTTAGAGGACTGCGTTTTGGTTTGGAGTGGACTCGATAGTCATGTGAATCCCACCATGGGTTCTCATGATCGTGGCCCACTATTCTAATTAATCTAGTACTTTGGGTTTTGCTTATTATTGTTATTAGGAATATTATGGATGGTTTAGATTACTTTGATTAGTTGTTATTTTTATTACTTCGTCTCCAAGTAATAGGTTGCGCACATGGCGCGTGTTTTGGGGCATAGGGTTTTATTACAAATAGGCACCCCTTGTAGTCTTTTATTTTTCAATGAAGATTAAATAAAATTTTTACATTTTCCTGCTCTTCTCTGAGTTGTGAAAGCCTACTTGGGTGCGAAACCCTCCCTTCTTCGAAGGGCTACTACCGTGGTGCGAAGCCCCACCTATCCCGATTCGCCCCCACCTTCTTCCATCCATATTTCTCTTCTCCTACAATCATCTACGCTTCAAATCCATCCTCTATTGCAACCGTTTTTCTCTCTACAGCAGATTTTCAGAATCTGGCCCTGCAGAAGGGCTGAAACTTCGGCGGGCGGAGCACCACGCACAAACCGTGCATCGGATCCAGCTGAAATTTAGGGGTTTTGGAGTCCACCCCTGGCCGACCAAGGCCAAGCTAGCCTTTTTCTGAATAGTGGGTCGCACACACATACAGGCGGGATCACACGCACATGCGTCTTGGCCATTGTTGCTGTCCACACATGCGGTACTTCTCTGGTTCGTCTCTCTCATCTCTTTCACTCCTCTTTCACCCAAAATCTCTAACCCTAACCCTAAATTATTCAAATCCCTAATTTTATGACCTTTCTTCAACCTTAGAGTTTCCCGAATTGAAAGTTCTGAATCCCTTGAGTTGGGGGAATTATTTCTGTGCATGTGTGGATGAATTTACCCTCCTTTGATTCTTGTTTGATCTATAATTTTGATTGATCCAACCCTAGCATGTGTATGTCTGGATCCGCATAAGACTCCCCTTGATTAAGTGTTTGAACTTTTGTGCAGGATGTGGAATTTTGTGTAACTGTTTCTGAACTAGTGTGATCTAAACCCTAAAAATCTTGCACATCATACTTGAATTTCATGTCCTGCATCAGACGAGTAAGGTAGGATTTTATTATTTTTAAATATTATATATATATAATATAAATTATATTAGAGGGCAATAAAATGATCAATTCACTAGCTAAGGGAAGACTTCGTACATCTTCTCTCTATATTGGGGACTCTTATGCATTGTCTTCCTAAACTAATGTATATTTTCACCCTTTGGGTTTCTTTAATAATTTTTTGCTTAAACGGTAACGATAATTTTATTAGACTGAACGAAAAATGCAAAAAGAAAGGGGATGGCAAGGTGTCTTATAATCTATTTAAATCATCATTCCAATATTCAAACAATGTAAGTAATATATGTCTTCATCTACATTAGAGGTTCAACATCTTTCCTAATCAATTTATTAATCAGTTTTTCTTATCTAAGGCAAATTTGCATGGTGTCCTCTCCATAGTACTAAGCCCATGGTCATATCGGAGAAAATTTCACCAATTAAATGGCTAGGACATATTATTCGATGAAACAGAGTTCCTCAACAACACCCATACAAAGTGAAACCCAATAGACAAACTACTAGGGACCAAAATCAACTACAATAACTGTTATACGCAAAAGAGAAAAACCAAACCCTGTGGCCCACCATGTTGTGAGTGTAACATCCACTCCATTCATCAAGTGCTAATTCTCATTCTCTCACCGTATATATCCAAAACTAGCCCTACTATCCAACAATCAAGTGGATGGAATAGATGTCACACGCAAAATAAGGAAGCCCCACACTCAACAAGTGTTTTACATGAATCCCATCCAAAAATCAAAATAACTGATTGATGGGCCCACGTGTGCGAAATACTGGCCCCAGATGAAAACAACACCAACAATTCATGTTGAACATTGAAGAACGCTAATCTATAATCATACTTAACCTATCAAAAGAACTAAACAAAAAACAAAAACAAAAACAAACAAAAAAAAAAAAAAATCATTTTAGATTCCAACATAGAAATACCATTTTTCCGTGATCTATCAATCGAAAGAAAAGCCTTCTAAAGTAATTTTGGGTGGAAAGATCATCATGTCCATACATGTGCTTCACTTCATAACCGTTGGCGTTGGAGGTGCCAAAAACAAATTGATTTTTGAAGAGCTTCTCTTTAGCATTGTTGTAGTAGATGTTGTTAGCTCTCAAATGAAACAACAAAGTTCCAAGCATCAGCTAGAATGAGATCAAAGGCATCTAACAAGTTGTAAATCCAGAAAGAAGATAATAATCAGAACAACAATGGAAAAATCAGTAATTAGGAAAAAAGGAAAAGTAAGAAAGAAATCAAGAATGGGGATTCTATAATTCTATAGAAAGGAAAAGCATTTTTCTTGGATGGGGAAATCAAAAGCTAAGATAAAAAGGAAAATATGAAATGAGGGGAAAAAGATCTGTACCAGCAAGGGAAAAAAAAAAGCATATTCTTTTGTTCAAATAAATAAGTTAAAAACTGCATCAAAGAGGAGTCTTTTTTAATCCATTGGAATTTGGCAAATTGACGGCATCTTTAAATAATTCCGAGCAAAGACCGCTTGAAAACCATTGAATTATTTGGAGGAATTAACTCCAAAAAATTTCAAGATGAAAATTGGTCAATAACACAGACAAAAGCAGAAAAAAATCCAATTCCCCTATTAAGAAAAAGGAACTGAATTGTTTGAATAATAGATTCAGGTGAAAATAAGAAAAAATCAGAGGGATTGGAGCACTCAGGACTGATAATTTCCTTAAATGTATGATATGTTCCTAGTGCTCCACCAGCAGACGGAGGCTTATAAGGACTTGGACCATATGGGATATTACCTCTATTAGCACAATTCAAATTCCAAAATAAAGAAACATAGTTGTATAGGTGGTCCGACTCGAACCAATTCCCACCAAAACCAATATGAATCTGACAATACCAAGTCATATTGTACAATACTCCGAACCATGGGCATACTTCCATGGCCCATGCCAACTTCCAACATTGAAAAGAAACAGGTGGACTGAAATGTAGCAGCCTTCCTATGAGGCATGGGTTTTAAGACGGGCAAGGAAGGCTCCACAAAGAAAGGAAAGAAATGATTGAATCATTCATAACGAATTTCAAATAATAAACTCAAACTTCCTTGCCGGGGGGGGGGGGGTGGTGAAGATGGAGACCCATTCCCTATTTTTTGAAAGAATTTCTTTAAGTTATAAAAGCTATCAAAGCCTTCAACAATCCAAAACTAAAAGGGTTAATGATTTCCCAAGTTGGAACACAATACCCTCACAACCAGTCTCTACAAGGGGAACATAAAGGGACCAAAATACCATATTCTAAAGAATTTTGATCAATGAATCCATCTGAACCCATGGAGGATTCTTGACTAAAACCAATCTAAAAACCTAAAGAATCCCTGATCTAAAACTCAATACATTTGCGGATATCCTCTACGTAATAAGGAAAAAAATCAGAAAGACTGCCCTAGATGAACATATTAAAATCCTTATTAGAACCAATTCGAATCCACAATGTCCTCATGAACAACCTCTACAGATGATAAAGAAAAAACCAAAATGCTTTTGAGAAAGAATAACATTAAACTAAAACTATCCAAACCCTGGATCACCAAATCCAACACACTAACGAATTCGGAATACAACACTCAATGTCCTCAAAAAAGGACCAAACTACCATTTTCTGGAAAATATTTCACGATACCATTGATTGTATTATAAAACCTATTAAGAGACCATAATCGTAGCAGAATACAGATGGAGAATCGATTTCCCAGAGGCCAATCAATAGATCAAATCATAAGAATAGAGACAAAATACATCTATCTGCCCTAGAAATCCCTGAATCGCACATCAAAGAACAGGAAATTAAAGGACATTCGACCAGAGAGAGAGAGAGATGACCTGGTGGTTGTTGTCGGGGTTTGGATGCCATGAAAATGCAGACTAACAGACTAGATCACATCATCATATTCTCACCATCATCGCCATTATAGATAGGAGAGAGATCAAGGGTTTCATGGGGCGAGAGGAGACCGGTGAGAGAGGAAGGGAGGAGGGGGGTTGGGTTTTTCTTGGGAGAGAGAAGGCGAGGCAGAGGCGAGAGAATGCAGAGGCAGGGTTTCCGACTAAATTGTCCTCTCTCTCTCATGGTCGGAGAGAAGCCGTGGGCGCAGAGAGAGAGAGAGAGAGAGACAGAGAGAGAGGAACGCTGGGAGAGTAGACATTTGATTTTTTACTTTTATGTACTAAGTTTTTCGAAAATAGAGCCGTTTGGGGGCATTACGCTTGGGAAACGGATTATATACTCACCCCGCCTCTAGCCAATGCCTACTAGTCGGTTCTCTGTGGGCCCCGCTGTGATGTATGTATTTCATCCACGCCGTCCAAACATTCTTCCAGATCATATTATGATATGAACCCAAAAATCAAATTGATCCAAATCTCAAATGGACCGCACAGTGTTGATTGAACTCCCACCATTAAAAACTTCTTGGGGCCACAAAAGTTTTGGATCAACCTGATATATATTTTTTACCCTCTATCCAAGTCTCTATTACCTAATCAACAGGTTAGATGTCAAATAACCATTACATTGGGCACTAGGAAGTTTTTAACGGTAGACATAGTACCGAATGAGATTTACATCTACCTCATTTTTTTGTATAAAGCTCTAAAATTATCTCTCAAAATGGATGCCCAGTGTTGATAAAACACATACATCATGGTAGGGCCTACATAGTACCGACTACTAGCCACCTGGCTGGTGGAAGCTCACCAGCCAAACCGCGTCGTTTCGCTTGGCAATAGGTAATGAAATCGGATTGGGCACTGAGTTACACAAAATACTATTATCGTAATATCGTACCAGTAAACTCTGGTGGGCCTACCTTGAAGGGATGTGGTTTATCCACGCCGTCCGTCCGCTTTCCTAGATCATTTGAGGGGCTGAAACCAAAAATTTAAGATATCCAAATCTGAAGTCAACCATACCAAAGGAAAATGTGGGAATAATGATTTCCACCGTTGAAACCTTTTTAGGCCCCACAGTGGTGTTTATTGTGGGAATAATGATTTCCACTGTTGAAACCTTTCTAGGCCCATCAGTGATGTTTATTTGTCATCTAACTTGTTTATAACATCACATAAACATGAATAAACATGAATGAAGGGAAAATAGAAATATAAGCTTGATCAAAAACTTCCGTAGCCCTCGAAAATATTTCAACTGTATACATTCAATTCTCACTGTTTCCCGTGGTGTGGTCCATTTGAGCTTTGAATGTGCTTCATTTTAAGGGTCAGGCCCTAAAATTATATGATAAAATGGATGGAAGGAGTGGATAAAATATATAAATCACGATGAACCCCATTGTACCTTAAGGGTGTGTTTGGCCCACGGCAATGGATGGAAGTAGACCGTTTTAAGTTAAGTGGGATTGGATCCCGATATCCATCCACTGCATGTTTGGATGGCTAGATGAGTAATGCCTCGTAAAATGCACCTCTGATAGAAGGGATTTGCGAATCCCACCTTGCTAATTCCGCTTGGCTTCGCTCATCCCTCGCCCAACCAAAATCCGGCCCGAATTTCCTGCTTCCTATGTTGGAAACCTATGTGGGGCCCACCATGAAGTATGTGAGAAATCCACCTCGTCCATCCATTTTGTGAGTTCATTTTAGTACAACTGATCAAAAATTAGCCGGATCCAATACTTAAGTGGGCCGAAAAAGTGAGGATTGAACTTCCGCAGTTAAAATATTCGTGGCACCACAGAAGTTCTGAATTAGGGTAATATTTTTTTTCAGTTAATCCCCGTAGGAATGACATTTTGAATGGTATGGATTGCATTTAAACATAACTGTTGACCCCAAGGAGGTTTCAACGGTAGGAATTTCCCTACCTAAATTTTCCATTAGTGAGGCCCATTTGCGTCTTTGATACTGTTCAATTTTGGTCTCAAATCTTAAAATGAGCTCACAAAACAGATGAACGAGGTGGGTTTCTCATAGTCTTCACGGGGGGCCCCACCTAGGTTTCCTGCGTAGGAACTTCCTGCAAAAGAAATCCACGTCCCAAAACCCCCCTTTCTCTCCCCAAAACCCTCGTTAAAGCTCTCTCTTTCTCTGTTTTTAGCGAGAATAGAAAAACCCATCTCCAAAGTTCTGATATTTCTTTATTTTCTCTCACTCAACTCTCGTTAAACCTCTCTCTTGCGCTCTCTTTCTACAATCCACGGCATCCTCCGATGCAGGGGCATGCCTGCAGGCTCCTCCCAAAAGCCGTGAAATCCTTCACCCTCAATGAATCAAGTGCTCTCGAGGTCTTCCTTGACCGCCCCTGTCTCACCAAGTACGAGAACAACATCTTCTTTGATGTCGTTGTCCATGGAAATCTCAGCTACGCCGCCCTCACTGACCTCATCAGGATTTCGCATTTAGAGCTCTTTTTGTGGCCACCCGTCAACAAGACCTATGGTACAACACGCTGTATCTCAATATATCCTAGCATTCCCAAACAATTCCACAATTTTTCAAATGGACCTGGCTGAATCCCATAAACCATCCAAACAAGATTTCTTAACATCCGTGCCTTCTCAAATCCACTACAAATCCACGACAACCACTGACAGGTGTTATGATGGGCTTATGTGTAATTTCATTGTGTTTAATCCAGTCTAATACAACATCCCAAACTGGCCCTAACCGTACTGAGTTACTCACTATTAGAGTTGGGCATCGGTCCGGATTGAATCAGATTGGGTATAACTTGATCCGATCCGAAATCTCTATGGTCTGATCCGAACTCGATCCGATTTGGGACTGAGTCCGGGTCACCTGACTCGGACCAATCCGATGCATGGTTGGCCTAACCTGAACCGAGTTCGACTCGGTCAGGGAAACCAAGTCAGATCGGGTTAGATACAATTCGGATCGTTTAAATTTAATTAAACTGTTTCATGTGGTGTGGTCCACTTTAACCTTCAATATACCGCATTTTTTGTGCTCAAGGCCTAAAATGATATGTCAAAATGGATGAACCGCTTAGATAAAACATATACAGCAAGGTGGGCCCCATATGACTTTGAAAAAACTGTATCCGTGCTTTCACCAGATGTATTACAGTGTTGACGTGCACTACACAAAAGTGCAGTGTCGTCCTTTTCGCGCAAGAATGTGACTTGTTGTATATAAGTTCTGTGGGTCTGATAATGGGGTATGTGTTATATCCAAATTGTCGATCCATTTGGCGAGCTCGTCTTAAGGCTTGAGATGAAAAATAAGACAGATCTAACTATCGTGGGGACCACACGAATTATTTAACGATGAAAATCATTCTCTGCTACTATTTGTGGTGTGGTCCAGATGATCTTTGAATATTATTGATTTTTTGCATAATGCTCTACAATGATATCTAAAAGTATATGAACGATGTAGATATAATAAATACATCACTGTGGGCCATGTAACTTTGATATCCTTTGAACTATTACTCGAAGCTCGAGGAGCGCAGTGTTCGTCTTCGCACGACAAATACCTATAGCAGCTGGAGACCGGAGTGGATGTCAGATAAACATCATGGTGGCGCACAAAGAGGGAAACAGATTGACTACTCCCCCTGACATGGTCGATGCTATGCAGGCCCCACCATGACGTATGTGTTTCATCCATGCCGTCCATATATTTTTACAGATCATTTTACAGTATGAGTCTAAAAATGAGGTATATCCATATCTCAAGTGGACCACATTACAGGAAACGGTGTTGAATAAGAGTCAACCATTAAAAACATTTTGAGGCCATAAAAGTTTTGGATCAAGCTGATTTTTGTTTTTTCTCTTCATTTGGGATTGTATGACCTAATCAACAGATTGGATGTCAAATAAACAGTATAGTAGGCCTTAGGAGGATTTTAATGGTAGATATCCAACCGCTATTGTTTTCATGTGGTATGGTCCACCTGAGATTTATATTCCTCTCATTTTTGGTACCAAGCTATAACATGAACTTAAAAAATGGATGAACGGAATGAACGAAACACATACATCCGGGTCGGATCGGATCGGTCCGGGTAGGCCTGGATTCGAACTCGACCTGAAAAGCTTTTGGATCTAGTCTAACCTACTCGATCCGCACCGATTCAGGCCGTCGGATCTGGTCGGATTTAGTCGGATCAGGTCAGATCCACTGGATCGGGTTAGGATTGCCTAGCTCTACTCACTATGCAATCCACTTCCATAGGCAGTAGGATTATAAGGACCAACTGCATTCAGGGATTTCTAGTGGCCGAAGCTACGTGGGGCATAGAGATTACTATGATAAATCTATTTCATCTATTAGTTTCTAAATATCACAATAAGATAATAATTTAATATTTATACTCCTTTATTTGATGTTTATAGACTGATGGGAGGAGAGTTTTCATGGAAAGGGACGGATTCCCTAATAAAGGAAGTTCCTACGCAAGGATGCTGGGTGGGCCCATCGAAATGTTTGTTAGAAATTCACCCCATCCATACATTTTTCTAGCTCATTTTAGGACGTGCGACAAAAAATGAGGTGTATCCAAAACTCAAGTGGACCACACGAGAGGAAACAGTGAGCATTCAATGAGCACAGTTGAAACATTTTAAATGCCATAAAAGGTTTGTATCAGGCTATCTCTTCGGTGTTTCCGCTTCATCCCATTAGGAATGACCTTATAAACGGTTTGGATAGCATATAAATATCTAGGTGGAACTCTGGAAGGTTTCGCGGGTAGGAATTTTTTTTCCCCATTTTTCCCTCTCAAGTGGTCCCCTTCATTTTTATTTTTTTTTGCATGTCCTAAATTGAGCTCTCAAAACCGATGGATGGAATGGATTTTTGACGTACATTTTAGTGGGCCCCACCTAGCATCCTTGCACATGAATTTCTTGCTTGGAAGGCTTTGGCAGGAAATCCGCGCCCCTCCTGCTTCCCAAGAACCACAGGAACTTGTGTGTGGGGGCACACGCAATTCTAGTGCCTTCCCCACAATGTGGATTAACTTCGGCCCTGACCATTGGCCACCTCGATATCGGTGTTGTACGTACATGCTATTCATCCATTTTCTCATCTCATACCATGAGTAAACAGTTAGAATTGAACGAGCACCACCGTTGAAAACTTTCTAAGAGCTCACCTTAATATTTATTTTCCTTCAACTAGTTGATAAGGTCATAAGATCATGGATGAATGTCACTTGATTCAAAACTTTTGTAGCTCATAATAAATTTTTAATGGTCAATCACTATTGTTCCTATGATGGGTCCACCTGAGATCTAGATCTGCTTTTATTTTTGCGATTATGATGTAAAAAAATCTAGAAAAACGAATTGATGGCGGGGATATACAGTAAATACATCAAGGTTGCCCCATGATTAGGGCCGCACATTTCTGGGTGAGCCAGTGGATCAGCTTAGGTTGGCTGCAGGACCCATCATAATATGTATCTTATAATCACGCCATCCATCTATTTCACCCTAACATTTTAGGGTAAGAGCTCAAAAGTTTAGTAGATCCAAAATCAAGTGGACCACATCACAGGAAACTGTGGTGATTAAATGGTCAAATATTTGGATGAGTCTTTATTCATTGATTCTAATGTTTCCTAAAATTTATTACATTGTAACCCTAAGAAGATTTTAATTGTAAATCAACATTGTTTCATGTGGTGTGTTCCACATGTGATTTGGATCTTATAAATTTTGGGTTCAAATTGTAAAATAACCTAGAGAAATAGATGAACGAGATGGATGTAACACACATAAATCAAGGCAGCCCCATGTTCAGGATCCACCAAAGCCATGACCAAAGTGCCAGATAGAATTCTGGCATCCGTGAGCAAAGCGAAGGGGCTTCCCATTATATGGGCATGCGCACGTACAAATACGTGTATATACAGTACACGATAATGGGATGCGCACGTACACATGCGTGTATATATATACACGCACATACATGCTTGCGCGCCCACATACATATCCACGCACGTTTAGGGCCTGTTTGGCCGGACCAATTCCATGGGATTAGGTGAGATGGAATGGATTTTAAGGTAATGATGGTAGTGTCAATGTTTGTCCCTTAATCCCATGGGTTTGGAATGGCCCATGGGATATACAGCAGCCTGTTTGGACTGTCTCAAATGGTTGGGTTTGCATCTACACTGCTTCTTATGGTGTGCCCCACTCACTGTTTTATATTTGTCTTAAAACAGGTTTATGGCTAAATGTAGGCCGGTGAAAATGATGGACGGAGTGGATATCTCATTGATATCTTGGTGGACCCCACATAGAGGTGAAAATTCACATCCCAGGATTAGCAGAATCCATGTTAGCTACAGGCGGTGTTTATGAGGACAAAGTACATCCTGCCATCCCAAACGGGAGATGAGATGAGATGGTGCAGGATAACTCTCCTAATCCCATCTAATACCATATCCAGTGACCGACCAAATACGCCCTTGTAGTACGGGCACTGCCGCACGTCAAATTCTTGTCCAAAAAAATTTGAGCTTCCTCATTCACATCCGATGGAGGAGGTGAGAGATTTTGGGAGGACTTCCCTTGCATAGTGTAGCATACAGCACCAATGATGGTACCATGGGCGGATGTATATGTCTTATCCACACCGTCTATCCTTTTTTAAGATTATTTTAGGGCATGTGTCCAGAAATGAGACATTCAAAACTCCGATGGGCCACAACAAAGGAAACTGTGGTGATTGAATGGCTGCCATTAAAAAGTTACTAAGGCATATTGTAATGTTTATTAACCATCCAACTTACTGATTAGGTCATACATACATAATCAAAGGGCATGGAGAAAATATATACATCACAGTGGGCCCATAGAGTTCACACCATTGTAAAGGGTGGTGAGCTCTCACCGCACCATCAAGTCCGGTCCATAAAAATCTTTTGTGTAATTTTAGTGGGATCCATCATTGCGTATTTTAAAAATCTACTCCAACCAGTTAGTAAATGACCCAATATCACACACAAGGATGAAAAACCATATTCATATATGATTCAGGTGATCATAAGATTGAAAACAGTGTACAGGCAATACTCACCTTCCCAACTCTTTTCCATAGTGTGGCCGACTTGAATAAGTGAGAGGGCCCATATTTGGGCCTTCACCAAACATGGGAAAAAACACCTGATAGTCCGGGTAGATTTCACATAAACATCGTGGTGGGGCCCACTTTACCGATCTTATGCTTATGAGAGTACTTTAAGGTCTCCTTTGATGTGATTTGCAGTTGACCGCATCTACTCTGACTAAGGCAGGATCTACTCCAAGCGCTTGCAGGTTAAACTAATTGTACATTGCAATCTATAGGTCCAATGCTAGGCTTGTATAAAATCCAATCCGTCCATCGTGTACGTCTAACGTTGTTTTTCCTTAATGGCCAAATTTCATTCCAATCCAAATCTCAGGTGGGTCACCAACCGGGGACAAATTCCTGATCCTTCTTTACTCCTTGAATGGGCAGTTTCATCATTTTGTAAAAATTAAAGGTACTCTCAGAAAATTTGTTTTGTCAACGCTTACACGCACACTGTCATGCACATAAAGATCTCCCGCCCAAAAATAAGAAATTTATGACTGTGGACCCCACCTTTTATCCATTGGATATTTATGAAGCAAAACAAGCTTCATATACAAACTTATACCTCCTCGTGCGGACTCCGAATATGAGGACGAAAATATCCCTCCTTTCACTGCGTTGCTTTCACCCCCTTCCACTGGTGCGTTCGGCTCTTTCACCCCCTCTCCTCAATCCGTTAAGAAAGACAAAACATCACTGTGGGGCCGCTTCCTTAAGGGCCTGTTTGGCCAGCGGATTAGAAGGGATTGGAAAGGATTGGAAGGTAAATCCCGGGATTGGCCAGGCTTGCCATACAGACTTAGGATTATGATCCTGAGATATGGCAATCCCCAGCAATCCACTGACATCACCATCATTACCTTAAAATCCATCCAATCCACCCTAATCCCATTCAATTTTGCATTGAACGTGTTTGGTTCGACGAATTAGAAGGGATTGGAAGGTGCAATCGCGGGATTGGACTGGCGTGCCAAACAGACTCGGTGATCTAATCCCAGGATATAGCAATCCCATAGATTTTGCACCAATCCACTGACGCAGCCATCATTACCTTGAAAGTAATACCATCCACCCTAATACCATTCAATCCGGCCCTTCCAATCCACCCGGCCAAACATGGAGTTTCAACACGAGGTCTTGGGAACCACATAGGTGGTGAAA
Source organism: Magnolia sinica (assembly GCF_029962835.1). NCBI lineage: Eukaryota > Viridiplantae > Streptophyta > Magnoliopsida > Magnoliales > Magnoliaceae > Magnolia > Magnolia sinica. Next base: position 28,250,066 of record NC_080581.1, read on the forward strand.
TCCCACTATATATGGCATGAGTGGGTGCATGGGTCAGTGTGTGTTGGGTGCCTGTGTAAAAAAAAAAAAAAAAAACTTTGGATGAAGCTAATGATCTGCATAACACAATTAAACTTGTTCATAATATCATACAGACATGGATTAATAGAAAACACAATTATAAGCTTGATCCAAAACTTCCGTGGCCCCGAAGAAATGATCATTAGTAGAAGTTCAATTCAAAATTTTCATGTGGTGTGGTCCATTTGAACATTGGATACGTTTAGATTTTTGGGCTCAGCCCATGAAATTATTTGTTAAGTTTGCCCTGCAGAATTTCATGTTTGCCCCGCTTAATTTCAAGTTTGCCCCGCTGATTTTCGAGTTTGCCCTGCTCAATTTCATGTTTACCCCGCTGATTGTCTAATTTGCCCTACTCAATTTCATGTTTGCCCCACTGAAATTCAAGTTTGCCCCGCTGAATTTCAAGTTTGCCTCGATAAATTTCATGTTTGCCCCGCTGTATTTCATGTTTGCCCCGCTGATTTTCTAGTTTGCCTAGCTCAATTTCATGTTTGCCCCGTTGATTTTCTCGTTTACCTTGCTCAATTTCATGTTTGCCTCGCTGAAATTCAAGTTTGCCCTACTCAATTTCATGTTTTCTATTCAGTGTCTCGCTCAATTTCATGCTTGCTCCGCTGAATTTCATGTTTGCCCCACTCAATTTCAAGTTTGCCCCACTGATTTTCTAATTTGCCCCGCTTAATTTCATGTTTGCCCTGCTAATTTTCTAGTTTGCCCTGCTCAATTTCATGTTTGCCTCGCTAAACTTCAAGTTTGCCTCGCTCAATTTCATGTTTGCCCTGCTCAATTTCAAGTTTGTCCTGCTAATTTTCTAATTTGCCCTGCTTAATTTCATGTTTGCCCTGCTGATTTTCTAGTTTGCCCTGCTCAATTTCTAGTTTGTCTCGCTCAATTTAATGTTTGCCTCACTTAATTTTCATGCTTCCCATACTCCATTTCTAGTTTGCCTCATTCAATTTCTAGCTTGACCCGCTGAAGTTCATGTTTGTTCAGTTTTGGAAAGGAAGTTTAAGAATATGAGTCGCAACATCAAAACGATATTGTGTTGTCTACAAAAGGAGGGAGCGCCCCCTCCCTCACCCAACTTGGATGACCAGTAGTTAGTACTGATGACAGTTACTAACTTGATAATAGAGTAGTTAGGATTTACTTTCCATTTTTGGCATGTAATGACAAATTTCATCTTTAATTATGCTGTAGTTTTCACATTGACAAGTATTGTAACCATACATGTTTCAATTTCCATTTTGACTAGTGACAATGTCCCTTTTAGTATATGATGTGCAATCCATTGGTGTGAAATCCAGCACTTCAATTGAGCTGAATTCCAATACTTCAGTATATGATTGATCCTCCAGTTACCATTTGTTAAATTCTGTGGTTTTTTCTTGCTGCTTAGTCTTATGAAGTGACTTTGGCGAAGTGTTGCTCCTTTTGGACTCATGTACTTGAAAATTGGAACCCTAAAACTGAAGAGATTCTCAAAGAGGAAACAACTAAGCTGCCCTCCTAGACTGCCTTTGGCGATGGAATTTGGTTAGTAGAGAAGGATAAACTCTTTATACCAGATGACCTACAACTGAGGAAAATATTTATAGAAGCTAGCGAAGATGGTATTCTATTTATTTGGTACCCGTAGTCTAGCTTACAGACCATTGATTCAAGTAAATTGTACGGGGTTTACAGTAATCTTATAGTGCAGCAAATTTCCAAGTCTGTGCATTTCAGTCTAAGTTCTTTCTCTAATCACGATAGCCTTGGGAGGGTTGATCCAAGGGATAGGTTGATTGCAAAAGGGTTGATTAAAACTATATTGGGTTATCTTGCTGGTCCATCTCATGCTAGGCTCGCTCAATTTTCAGTTTTCCTCGCTCCCTCTCATGCTAAGCTCGCTCTAATTTCAGTTTTCCCTGGTCCCTCTCATGCTAGGCTCGCTTAATTTTCATTTTCTCTTACTTAATTTCAGGCTACTTAGATAATATTGATAGTATTTGATCCTCTCTGGCGCAATAGATCATTGTCGCATCATAAAAGTATGAATGCTCACTAAGGTACCCACGAAACAATTTTTATGTACTGTAAATTCTTTTCATTTGGCTTGGCATATCGCTTCATTCACTTTTAATGAAATTGTTGTCTTTCATTAGATATTGGAGTTGGATTGACAAACACAATAACCACTGTTCAAAACACATTAACCAAAGTGAACTGTTCTCAAAGGCTAGCTTAAAATGATGTTTACTTGTCTCTAACTTGTGCTGGTGTAAGGTATTTGGCTTTTAGGGCCTATTTAGATACCCCGAAATAAGTTACTTTGTATAGCTACAGTAGTAGATAACTAGCTTATTCGAGATAAGTAAGCTCGGTAAGCTCGGTTTAAGATGAATTATAAATAACTTTTTTACTCAAAGTTACATAATCACTTCAACTTGGTAAGCTTGGTTTAAGATACAAGTATCGACATATATCGAGAGTGTCTCAATAATATCGAGATTCAATCTTTGATATATTAAGCGTTGCTCAATAATATCGACTTTGCCTTTGAAATGTTCAGCAGCCAACACTGAAATTTTAATAATTTCTCGATATATCGAGTATGTTCCAATAATATCAACGTTCAAATCTCGATATATCGAGCAATGCTCGATAATATTGAACGATCTCTTGATGATTGTCCTGCTGAAATTCAAGTTTGCTCCACTGAATTTCATATTTGCCCCGCTAAATTTCATGTTTTCCCCACTCAATTTCATGTTTGCCCCGCTGAAATTCAAGTTTGCCCCGCCCAATTTCATGTTTGCCTCGCTGAATTTCATGTTTGCCCCGTTCAATTTCTAGTTTGCCCCACTGAATTTCCTGTTTGCCCTGCTGAATTTCATGTTTGCCCCGCTGAATTTCTTGTTTGCCCCGCTGAATTTCAAGTTTGCCCCGCTGAATTTCATGTTTGCCCCGCTGAATTTCATGTTTGCCCTGCTCAATTTCTAGTTTGCCCCGATCAATTTCCTGTTTGCCCCTCCCAATTTCATGTTTGCCCCGCTCAATTTCTAGTTTGCCCCGCTCGATTTCCAATTTCCCCGACTGAATTTCATGTTTGCCACGCTGAATTTCATGTTTGCCCCGCTGAATTTCATGTTTGCTCCTTTGAATTTCCTGTTTGCCCCGCTCAATTTTGTGTTTGCTCCGCTCAATTTCATGTTTGCCCTGCTCAATTTCATATTTGCCCTGCTTAATTTCTAGTTTGCCTCTCCAATTTGATGTTTGCCCCGCTTAAATTTCAGTTTCCCCCGCTGAATTTCATGTCTACCCCGTTCAATTTCCAGTTTCCCCTCATTGAATTTCATGTTTGCCCCACTTAATTTATAATTTGCCCTACTCAATTTCTAGTTTGCCTTGCATATGAATCGTCATTTTTGCAAACACAATTTTGCTATTTGCCTGTGTCATATATAATTGTTACACCTGCATATGAATCGTCATGCTGACAATGTGTAACAATAAAGCCCATTTATTCTTCTTTTTTAGTGCAGCATTGACTAAAAAATGATGGGAATTCTTCCACCGTTCACGGCATAGTTGCGTGACAATCTAAGCCATCAAAATTTGATTGAAATTGACCGCAAATTGATTAAAATTTTTGCAAAGTGAATGAAATGGATTTTCGAACATCGACTTGATGAAATCTTAGAAAATAATCAGGTTAGTTGGCTAAAGTAGCTTCTCCTACCCCAAAATCATATATGGTATGTCAAATAAATAATTTTGGTTTAGAACATATTCTTGTTAAATGAATAAAGAAAGAAATTATAAAAAGAGAGAATTTTTTTTTTATATGCTTATATATACATATTTATGTAAATATGTATTAGAGAAAAATATAAGTAGGTAGAATAAAGTTCTCCGTGTTAAAATTAAAAATTAAAAATTAAAAAACAAAAAAAAAAATAGACTGGTGTGGCAGAAATAGCTACGGTTTTAATCCGTAGCCATGGAGGTTGCACAGACTGCATCGACTATCGCGGCACTACCACCGGTTCGGCGATACTGCCTCGGCAGGTCGCAATGACTACGGTTATGCTACGGTTATAATCCGTAGCTATAGAGGGCCGCCACTAGTCTCCTTTTAAAAGCAGGGGTATTTTTCGTCCTCAAATTCGCTGTCCGTACGAACAGTCTAAGTTCGTATGTTAATTTCGTTTTACTTCATGAATATCCAATGGATAAAAGGTGGGGTCCACAGTCATAAATTTCTCCCTAAAAATCGTTTTGGTGGGAAGCTACGTGAGGGAAGCAATGTGGAGCCCACCCTGATGTTTCTGGAAAATCTACCCTGATCATCCATTTTTCCGTATCGTAATAAGACATGGGATGAAAAATAAGGCAGACCCAAAACTGCGCGGAAGCAGAGAGATTGAACATCCACCATTAAAACATTTGTAGGTTTATAAAATATTTGAATCAAGCTAATATACCTGTGTTTTCAATTCATCTTAATGACCTTATAAATAGTATGGATTCCATGTAAACAACATGGTGGACCCAGGGAGGTTTTAGTGGTAGTCATTTCCCTACCCACTGTTTCCAATCATGTAGCCCACTTAGAGTTTTAGATTTGCCTAATTTTGGATCCCATGTCCTAGATTTGTGTAATTTTGGGTCCCATGTCCTGAAATGATTTTAAAAAATGGATGGACCTCGTGTATTTCTCACAAACATCAAAGTTCCTGCATTGGGATGCTAGGTGGGGGCTCACTGTGATGTTGGTGAGAAATTCACCCTGTTCATCTTTTTTACTAATCATTTTAGGACATAAAACAAAAAATGAGGCGGATCCAAAACTAAAGTGGACCACACAAGGGAAAATTTTGGTAAAAGAAATGCCTACCATTAAAACCTTCCTGGTTGTCAGCTTAATGTTTATATGTTATCCAAACTGTTTATAAGGTCATTACCACTGGGATGAAGTGAAAACACCAAAAACTATTCTTGGTGAAAAACTTTTGCGGCCATACAAATGTTTTAAAGTGGTCATTAAATCCCCACATTTTCCTGTGGTCTGCCCATTTGAATTTTAGTTCATTCTCAATTATGGTCACATACACTAAAATGAGCTCACTAAACGGATGGACAGGATGGATTTCTCATGAACATCACGGTGGCCCTACCTAGGCATCCTAAACTGAAAGCCTTTAACAGGAAATCCATTTCCCGATTTGCCTATTGACTCTGCTAGTAGCAAGGTGGCTACTGGACAGTGCTTCGTGTGCCCACCTTGATGTATTTGTTTAATCCATACCATCCTTCTATTTTATCAACTCATTCTAGGGTCTAAACCAAAAAATGAGTTATGTCCATATGTCAAGTGGAGCACACCATAAGAAAATAGTGGTGATTGATTGCCCATTATTAAAATTTTCCTATGGTCCATTGTAATGTTTATTTTCTATTCAACTTATTGATTAGGTAAATAATAATTAAAAAAAAAATTTTAATTTAAAAAAAAAAAAAAAAAAAAAAAAAAAAAAAACACATGATTGAAGGGAAAAACAACAAAGATCAGCTTCATCGAAAACTTTGGTGACCCTCAGGAAGTTGAAGTTTTTAATGGTGAGTGTTGAATTACCACTATTTCCTACGGTGTGGTCTACATGAGAGTTTTATCTACCTCATTTTTGGTTCATTCCCTAAAATGATATGAAAAAATGGATGGACGGCATGGATAAAACATATAAAATATGATATTTGTGTTTTCCCCTCTTCCATGTTTGTGTGTACTTATGAACATGTTATATAATAAATAAACAACAATGTTAACCCTCCGGAGGTTTCAATAGTATACATCATTTTCAGACTATTTCTTATAGTGTGGTCTATTCAAGCTTTGGTTGTGATTCAATTTTGAGATCATGCTCGTTCATCTTTTCTTCCATAACAATTTAGGACATAGATCCAAATCATAAGTGGACCACATTATAAAATTTGCTTGTTTCTTACAAAATGGTCTTAGTAGACATTCATCATTTTTTTCATTGGTGTGGTCCACTGGAGATTTTGATAAGCTTATAAGCTGATAGGTCATACTCAAATGTCCTAATGAAAATAGGTAGGCAGTACAGATATGCAACATGTTCATCAAGGTGTGCCCCGTCATACACATGTCAATCCGTCTTGCAATGCAGCCTCTTTGAACACATGTTGAATGCTTTCACTGAATTATGAAAGAGTGCATATCCACTCGAGAAGACATTGCATCAGTGGTATGGAGACTCTGGAAATAATCGAACCCCACGCCGATGCCCACTGACCTACACAGAACCCCTAAAATAGCATTGATCGATTCTTAGTTACACTGTAGCACTCGAACGTATGTTAAACGCTTTCACCGAAGTACAAGTGAGTGCATATCCACTTGAGAAGGCGTTGAATTAAGTTACAGAGACTTCGGAAACAATTAAACCCCACACTGACGAATATATACCAACCCACACCGAACTCCTAAACTAGCACCGATCCATTTTGACTTACACTGTAACTCCTTCGAACGCAAGTTAAACACTTTCACCAAACAACGAATTGGTGCGTATCCTCCTAAGAAGACACTGCATTAGGTATGGAGACTCCAGAAACCATTGAACATCACACCGATGCACACTGACTCACACAGAACCCCTAAAATAATGTCGATCCACTCCGACTTGCACTGCAACCCCTTCGAACACACGTCAAACGATTTCACCAAACTACAAGTATATGTGTATCCACTTGAGAAGATGTTGTATCAAGATACGAAGACTTTGAAAACACTCAAAGCTCACACCGATGAACAATGACCCACACTAAGCCCCTAAAATAACATCGTTCCACTCTGACTTGCACTACATCCCCTTCGAGTGCACATCGAACACCTTCACCAAATTATGAGTGAGTGCATAACCACTTGAGAAGATGATGAATTTGGGTACAAAAAGTCCAGAAATAATCGAACACCATACCAACAAGCAACGACCCACATTGAACCTCAAAACTATCACCGATTCACTTTGACTTACACTACAACCCCTTCGAACGCACGACGAACGCTTTCACTGAATTATGAGTGGATGTGTATCCACCTGAGAAGACATTGCATCAAGGTATGGAGACTCCAAAAATAATCGAAGCCAATATCGATGCACACCGACCAACGACGAACCCCTAAAATAGCAATGATCCACTTCGACTTGCATTGCAACCCCTTAGAACGCATGTCAAACACTTTCAACAAACTATGAGTGGATGTATATCCACTTTAGAAGATACTGCACTAGGATACAGAGACTTCAAGAACACTCTAAGCCCACACCGACGAACATCAACCCACACCGAACCCCTAAAATAACACAAACCCACTTCCACATGTACTGCAGCTCCTTCGAACACATGTCGAATGATTTCTCCAAACTACAAGTGACATGTATCCACTTGAGAAGATGCTGCATTAGAGTATGGAGACTTCTAAAATAATCGAACGTCACACCGACGAACACCGATCCACATCAAACCTCTAAAATAACACTGATCCACTCTAACTTGCACTACAGCCCCTTCGAACCCACGTCGAACATTTTCACCAAACCACGAATGGGTTTGTATCCACCTAAGAAGATGATGTATTAAGTTATGAAGACTCCAAAAATAATCAACACTGACGCACACGGATCCACACCGAACCCATAAAATGACATTGACCGACTTCGACTTGCATTGTAACTTCTTCGAACACATGTTGAGCGCTTTTCACCAAAATATGAGTGGGCGCATATCCACTTGAGAATATGCTACAACAAGGTATATAGCCTCCAAAAATAATTGAACCTTATAATGATGAATACTCACCTACACCGAACCCCTAAAATAGCATCGATCCACTCCAACTTGCACTACAACCCCTTCGAATGCCCATCGAATGCTTTGACCGAACTACGAGTGGGTGCATATCCACTTGAGAAGATATTGTATCAAGGTATGAATACTCCAAAAACATTCTAACCCCACATTGACACACACTGAGCCACACCAAACCTTTAAAATAACACTGATCCACTCTGACTTGTACTGTAGCACATTCGAATGCACATTGAACGCTTTCACCAAAATATAAGTAGGGCGTATCCACTTGAGAAGATGCTACATCAAGGTACAGAGACTTCGAAAACACTCAAACCCTACACCGACGAAAACAAACTGACACTGAACCCCAAATAATAGCACCGATCCACTACGAATTACACTGCAACCCCATCGAATGCACGTTGAATTCTTTCACCGAACTATGAGTGGGTGCGTATCCACCTGAGAAGACACTGTACTAAGGTATGGAGACTCCATAAATACTCGAGCCCCACATTGACGAACACTGACCGACATTGGATCCCTAAAATAACACTGATCCACTCCGACTTGCACTCCAACCCCTTTCGAACGCACGTCAAATGTGTTCACCGAACTATGAGATTATGTGTGGATACCTAAGAATAAATTGTATTAGGGTATGGAGACTCGAGAAACAATCAAACCCCACAACAATGCACATTGACCCGCACCGAACCCCTAAAATAGCATTGATCCACTCCGAGTTGCACTACATCTCCTTCGAGCACACGTTTGCTGACTAGGACGATCACGAACAATGAAATTTGTCCAATCACTACAATTTTTGGCCTATAGCCCATCAACGTGGCTGAGGTATCAGATCAGCGACCTGATCACTATGGCTCCCATGCATGCCTTAATCAATGGCCATACCAAAATAGAAATGCAAAAATAATACACATTCAAATAAAGAAAAGGCTGAAGATTGATGTAGCAAGGATCCTTCATTCTACGATGTTTTTGGGTGACTAGAGTATTAAATAACTCCTCTAGTTTAAGACAATGATAAAAAACTCCTGATTGTCCAAATGAGTCTATGATTTTAATGGCCTTCATATGCGTAATGTATGCTACATCTACCATTAATCATGAGCCTCTCTACATAGCCACCTGGCATGCATTGGATGTCCAACCTTGCATGCATCAATTGGCTCTTAGCATGTTAGAGAGAGATAGAGAGAGAGAGAGAGAGAGATGAGGCAAAGGTTCACATTCTACTCAAACATGTGCCTCCCACGATAAGGTTGACGGTACCACCTTTTTGGGTTAGGTTCTAATCCATAACTTGGATGTCCCACACATGCTTGCATAACTGCATATGAACCTGATCAGATTGCTTAGAGGGTTGGAATCTTCCTCTTTTATAATTTTTTTGGAAGCCCCCCACCTATAGTGTGCTTAATCAAATCAATGATCCAGATTATTGAACAATGGGGTGCCCATGTATTTGTCGAGACTGAGGAGCTCCTAATTTCTCTCCATAATAAGTCCATGAATGAAAATTTAAATAAATATTTCCAACAAAAGAATAAAGCGTTAATATATGTTTACACACATTAAGTGGTTTTATAATTGAAGTATGAGAATAACATCTCAAACAAGTTGCTTGAGATACATTATACTTCCAGAATAACTTATTAATGGACTGTGGACAACTAATCAAAGCAAAATATTGTATTGTAAGACCTTTTAGATTTTGTTCAGATGTAAGGTATGTGAATCAAATTAACCGTACAACAATACCATTCATGGCATAACTGCCTTTTGAAATCAATTAAAATCGATCGCATTGAATATTTCTGTAAAGCCCCAAAAATCGGCACATGAGTACATATACTCCGATCCCGAGTTCTTGGGTGTTAACCAAATGAAAATGCACGTGTGATGTCGTTCAGATTCAAGTTCATTTCACATATAGATAATCAGAGTTGCACAATTCAACTTAACAGAATCAAAGAGAGGTAGATATAACAAAAATCCATAAATATAATGTTAAGAGTAAAAATATAGTTCCAATAGCAGTGATTGCTCAAAATGGGGATTATACAAGTCACAATATACATACCCAAGACGATTAAAGTATAAAGTTTTCAGCTTTCACCCAATCCTCTAAAACATAACGGTGGTGGCACAAGTCGATTTAAGCTTACCTGCAGGAGGCCTCGATAGCACCTGCAACAACAACGATGCCAGGTTGGTGTTTTAAAACACCATCCCAGGTGGGAGTAAGCAGCTAACTCAGTAGTTTCATTAGTCTTAAGTTACATATACTATCAACATAATCAGCGCAATTAATGATAAACAATCAATCAAGTGTTTCCTAAATACTCTTGTTAAATGCACATTTGAGATTATGAAATGATGCATGCACCTTAAAATCCAACACTCCCTCACATGCGACTTCAACAAATATTTTACAAATACCAACACTCCCTCTTCATGCGACCACAACGCCCAAGTCGCTACAACCTAAACTAATGCGATGAATGTACATGTTAGCCGAGTAATTATTAAGTTCTATTCATCCAGTATATTGGCGAAGCTAGGATACCGATGTTATATTACGAGTCCTTATTCGGATCACATGGTTCATTGCTGCATGTAGCGGCTCCTCACCAGTGTCCCTTGATCCAAATTTAGGTATCACCGTTTATTTTACAAATCAGCGATTCCAAAGGTACGATATGATACCCAAATGTATGAGGATCAACTCAGTATGAGTCGTCATCCAAACATCGAGTATGATCACTCAATCCCGAGGTGCAGTCTTGTCACAATAAAACTAATTCACCACAAAGGAAAGGACTCGTCATCCAATTCCGTTCACGCCCAAGTCGTTTGAACATTACTCTGGTATGAAAACATCAGCCAAGTAATTTGGTGGGGGCTATTCGAACAATGATCCATCACCTTCATTAGTGTTCACTGGTCACTACGGGAAAAATCGTCACCCCAGCATAGGCCGACAGCTCGGGCACGGTGTCCCATACCACCATACCCAGCTCATGAGTCTTAGTAGGATCGTATCGCACTAACAGTTATGAATTGACTCATTTATTGGGAACGTGGTATCCTAGAATCTATTAATTCGTGTCACACATTTTGAATATATATAATTAGTTGGCTAGTGGACTAATTTGATTAACATAGGAGAACCCCGAGACACCGGACATTGGGTGCGAGCATCCCATGTAGTCCAATTACTGTCGATTATCTGTGTTCAACCCGGGTCGATCGAACAAGTCTAGGGTGCCAGCCCCAATTGGGGCCAATCCTTTAGTTCGGGCAGTTAACCAACTAACCCAACATCATAGCAATCTTAAGTATTGCTATGCACTAAACATTGCATCATACAATTATAGCATAAGTAATACTGCACAACCACTTAGGCATTTCATCGAATATGTGAGCATCCATAGGGTATTATGTTCACGATAGCATTAAATCAACATATGGGCATGCATAAAGTAATACAATCACTTAGGCAATATGTAATACCCAGTCCATTCCGTACCAGTTTCTATGCATATATGCACGATGATCGACACCCTTAGCTAGACCTAGATTAGCCGTTCATAGTACACACCCTACTGACCAGGACCTCAAGACCTTGAAACCTACCTCATATCGACCGCCCCATCGCCGTGATCGTGGAGGTACCACCCGTTTGTCGGTATGATAATCTGTTAGTGAGATACACCGTGAAGAATAATAAGTGTATCATGTGCGCATGGAACCATGTATTTTATTCCACACATGTGCACAACACATGTCATACACACATGCACATGCCACACATGGGTGAGAGAATCTCTACCCATGTGTGTGATGTCACATACCCATACCTCTTCTCTCTCATGTGCATGAAAAGTCAACATTTCTCCATGCCATATACTATGCATGACATCACCACACCATGCCATCCCATGCTCCTTTAATCCACCATTAATTACAAAGCATGAATTAAGTACCATAATCCTATCCTAAGATAATATTAATCACATTAGCTTAACTTAACCAAAAATTTATCCATTTCTTTATAAATACCCCTCAATTCCTTGGCATTTTACCATTTTTTTTCCATAAGAGAGAGAGAGAGAGAGAGAGAGAGAGAGGAGTGATCTTGGTGGGCCATCAACTCCATCAATCCCATACCTTCCATCCATCTTAACCATCAATTCCATCCCTTCCATCCATCTCAACCATCCATCTAATTCATCAAGGTGAGTACACCCACACTATTCATTCTTATTTTGTTTTTGTTGTGTTTTTGTATGGTGGAGATGATGTTGATCATAATGATGTGATAATGATGTGTTTAATGGTGTAGATTCATGGGAGAATATAAAATAATAATAATAATAATAACAATATTTTTATAGACTTTATGTGGGACCCATTGATTGTGGGCCCCACTATAATTTTGTAGGCCATCCAAACCATCCCAAAGTGAGGCCATTGTGTTGGGCAAACACACATGTGCACACACTAAATAAATAAATAAAACAAAAAAAAAGAGAGAGGAAGGCTGGACGCTGCAGCAAGCAGCGTCCAGACGCCCCTGCCGCTTGAAAGAAAAAGAAGGAAAGAAGTTTGGGTCCCCAACGGGCCCCACCCATGATGTATGTATTCAATCCACGCCGTCCATCTAATTTCTCAGCTCATTTTAGGCGTTGAGCCGAAAAATGAAACTAATCCAGTTCTCTGGTGGGCTACACCATTAAAAATCATGTGAAGACATGTTAAAGCATATAAAAGTACTTGCTGGGGCCCAATTGAAATATTTATGCATTTGAAACTTGGATTGAACGCTCCACCACGTGGGACACATACAACAGATGGACTGGATCGTCCTGTTGTGGACCCCATCTATGAGAAACAGAAAAAAAAAAAATTAACAAAAAAAAAAAAAACGCAATCTGACGCTGCATGCTGCAGCGTCTTCGTTGACGTTGGAAAGAGGTGGCCCCACCACTGGCTCTACCTTGATGTATGTCGAACATCGGAACCGTGCATTTGATGGGTCCCCTCTTAAAAATGGGTCACGCCAAAAAGCAACCGTACGAAGAACTTAAGTGGCCCACACCATCTAAAATAATATGCAGTCATGGCTAAAACATATAAAAGCACTTGCTGGGCCCCACCTAAAATTTGGATGCATCTGAAACTTGGATTAACCCATCAACCACGAGGGACACACACAACAGTCGGACCTGATCGTCCTGTTGTGGGCCCCATAATTGAAAACAAGAAAAAAAAATATAATATATATATATGCTGCTGCCGGCAGCATCGGCTGCTGACGTTGGAGGAAAGTGGGCCCCATCACAGGCCCCACGTTGATGCATGTCGAACATCAGTACCATGTATTTGATGGGTCCCGTTTAAAAATGGGTCACCTCCAAATTTCAGCCATACATGGAACTCAGGTGGCCCACACCATCAAAAACAAAAAAAATAAAATAATAAATAAATAAAATAAAATTATGAAGCTGACTAAATCAGCAATTTTATGGGTCTGATCATGTGGTATATGTTATATCTAAACCATCCACCCATTTGGTGAGCTTGACCTAAGGCTTGAAAGAAAAATAAGATAGATCTAACTATCAAGTGGGCCACACGACAAAAGGAGCAAGGATTGAACATCTACCATTGGAACCCTTTTTTTGGGTTAGAAGTTTTGAACCAATATAAAATTTTTCTTTTCCCTTAATTCAGGTCTTTATGACCTTATGAACAGATTGGGTGGAAAATAAATGATATGGTGGGCCTGATGAATGGTTTAACGGTGAAATCATTATCCTAATTGCTAATTGAGGAGAGGTCTATATAATCTTTGGTTATGATTCATTTTTGGATAATTTTCTAAAATGATCTCTAAAAATAGATGAACGGTGTAGATATAATAAATACATCACTTTAGCACCCATGTAACATTGATCTCCTTGAACCATTCGTACAACTTGAAGCTCAAGCATATAAAATCATGTGTTAGGTCCACCTAAAATTTGGATATATCTGAAACTTGGGCTGACCCCTCAACCAAGTGGGACGCACATAATGGATGGGTTGGATTTATGAACCACACCTCTACGGGCCCAACAAAATAATTATGAATATTTAAGGGAGGGTAACCCTCTCAACTTATGTGTGGTATGGCCCACTTTGATGTAGGTATTATGCCACTTAATCTACCATGGTTATGACATGATTTATATTCAAGATCCTCATCGTTTATTTATTTTATCAGCCCCTTTGGCGGTATGTTACCAAGACTCAAGCCCATCCAATGATTAGATAGCCGTTCATTATGAAATAATGTAAATTGAACTCTCATCACTAAAAATTTATTATGGGTCATCCTGATGATGTATTAGATATTCAACCCATCTAGCCCATGTACCGGGTCCCCTCTAGGGCATTGTCCCAAAGATCAATCAATTCAACCTGAATTGGACCACACAATACAAGGCTGTGAGAATAAGGACTTAACTATTGAATCCAACCTAAGGCCACCATGGTGTATCTATTTAATCCATGCGGACCATCCACTTCCTCATATCATTTTAGGATTTGTACTAAAATCAAAGTAGACATAAGTCTTAAGTGAGTCACATACGACTTAACCTCATGGGAAAGCCCCATGAGCTCCACCATATAGAACTCATTGTAAATTCCATTTATTTGTGGGTCCAAGAATGTTAAGGCCCATTTTAAGTTAATGTCATGTGGGCCCATCAGTGGTAGCCTTGGGCCAACCATTAGGTCTCTTCGACAAGAGTTTGTAATCTCCATGTGTTAAACATATGACGAACTGGTATTGTAATTTTTGAAGTAATGATGGTTAATCCCTTAAATGGGTTGATCATGGACAGCCCTTGATCACTTGGCACTTTGGTTAAAGTACGGCCCTAAGTAATAGGATCATATGACTTGTGTCTAAACCCTTAAACATGTTTAATTATAATAAATATGTAGACTCTAGTGGTGTGAGGGTGTGATATACCTGTTTGGTCCATTAATCATGTAGGTATTTGATGTATATATAGCCGCCTAATCATAGGCAATGGTGGAGTATATGTAGTATACGTAGTCATCTAATTGTATGAATGTGAAATACGTACAAGGCCACCTAACCGTATGAAATCAAGTGGCATTGATGGTCATTCAATAACGTAGGTTTGTGCTTATCGATATAGATACCGCCGCTTGAATCACATATAACTAAGTTGTACACTAACTGAATGTGATGTAGAGTTATATTACCTAAGCTAAAGCTATTAAGGTACTGGATTCTATACGTTGTGATCGCTAAACTGTAAATGGTACGATGAAACGTGGCTCTTGGCCCTTAACTATACAGCACCAAATATGAGCCATTAACTATGTGACGTGTGAAGTGGTTGTAGTATAAGACTTATCATAATTGGTGTAGCCATGTATTCATGGCCTATGAGCAAGGCCCATTGAGATATATTTCTGGCCCATATGATGAGGCTCATTGTGATGTATTTGAGGCCCATGTGTAGGGCCCACCTATTGTGTATTTAAAGCCCATGGGTTGTGAAGCCTGATGTGGTGTATTCTTGGCCCATGTGTCGAGGCCCATAGCGATGTGTAAGGCCCATATGATACGGCCCAATGTGATGTATATGCGGCTCACGAGTGAGGCCCAATGCGATGAATGTGTGGCCCTTGCGAGAGACCCAGAGCGATGTATATGAGGACCAATGTGATGTGTGATTTCGCCATGATGTATGTATTGATGTTTATGTGGGTCACTCCTTGGGAGTAATGTTGGTTAAATGCCCACATTAACGGGCAATGATGGTTGAATGTCCACATTGTGACCTTCCTTTAGGCCTTGTTAGGCCCATTCTCACTGATTCCAATTGACGATGCCGATTACGAGTACATGATAGCATAACATCATGATACATGCCCATACGCATCATCTGCATGTTTGTTATGAGATGTGGTTGATCATTGCATATGTCATTGAGCATGTTACTATGAGACTCCCTGATAGGCGGAGGTTATCTCACATGAGTACACGGTATGTGCAGGATTGATGCATGACTGGATTGTATGACTCATGCATCTTGCATTGTGTGCCCTAGCGACATCAGGGCCGTAGCCTCCACAGGCATATCGTGGATGGCTAGATGGGATACCGGAAATATTTGGTTCTAGCATACGGGCGCTATAGATGTCCCTGGGTGAAAATCCCTAAATCTCTGAGGCCAGGAGACGCCCCAACGTCGAGACCGAGTGGATATATGAGCGCTCGAGTGCCGAATACCAGGAGGCCGCGTCTCCCACTGTGTCGTGGTCGGTTGGGAGGGGGTGTAGCCTTACCCGCCCGAGGGTAGGGGGCATTACTAGGCTGAGTTTGACCAGCTCGTGAATGGGTCCGCTATCGACGTGTCGGGTAGGTATTGGCAGACTATTGGCCAGGCGGATAGTGAGGTTTCTTACGCTCACTTGGACTGTGCTGCTGAGAGAGAGACAGTGCCATTTGGAGTGTACTAAACCCCGGTGATGATCCCAGAGATGAACTGTACTGATATGTGGACTTATTGAGCAGGGTTGCATACTCATTCATTCATTCATTCACTATCCACTCGGGCTGGTGGTGCACAACTATTTGTTACGTGTACCTTCGCAATGTCCAGGATTTCGGTTGGGGCGCACGACTAACCTGAGATCAGGAGTTTACCACATTGAGTCTGACTATCCAAATTAGGTATGGGACTAGTTTGGATAGAAGTCCTTTGTGATAAACCCCATAGTCTGCGATACTACGTATTACCATCCCGACTTCACTCCAGGATAGTCATTTCATTCGCACCACATATTGCATTGCATCCTCGACATCTGATATTTGACTCTTTATAACTCCTCATTTACATGCCGATTTATATTGCGTACTCTGATATTATATGACTCATGGACTTGTCAGTATTTTCGATATTGTATAATTATGGCATGACAATATGATGATGATGATGTGATTAAGGATGCATGTAATATGGTTATAGCTGTGGTATGATTTCCTTGTAGCATATTTATCTTGCCTGCATGTAGAACACACTGCATACACATGTGTACTCACTAGGCTTTTTGCCTAAGCCTCCTATTTTCCATTTTTTTTCAGGGTTGGAGTAGCTTAGAAGACTTAGCTTTCTCGATGCATTGCATCTATTCTTCGATTTAGCAATGTTGATGTTACGTATCTTTTGTAAAGCATTATACTTATAACCATCGGGACTTATGATGGAGAGTGTTGCTTGGTAGTTTGATCATGGATCTTCATGCTTAGGTATTACTATGTATATAAATATATATATATAAAAAAATTCAGTCAAAAATCTTCCTTGTGTTGCGCCGAACTCGGGACTTGGTGTATGAAAGTTGAGTGCCGAATTCGGGGCATCACGGAAGCTGTCCATCCCTAGGTTTGGGGCGTGACACAATAGATCAAGCATGTGAACATCAACAAAGCAACACATTCTATCACTTAGACATTTCATCGAACATGTGAGCATCTATATCCAACCAATATCATATAATACAATCAAACATGAAATATGAGTATGTTAGTTATTACAACCCATTCAGCACAAGACATCATTAATTAAGACCTTCAAGGGTTGATAAATGGAAATCTAACATAATGGTCCACACCTTGTGACGATTCGCCTTCTCCACAACGCTCCTAGGGTTAGGGTTTTAGAGAAAATCATTGAATAACCTAAACAAGCATATAAGCTGCTTGTGAGATTAAGGAAAAATAATTATTGAAAACCTTAAATTACAAGTGAGATTCAACACTTACCTCCATTTATTATTAAGAAAGTTCCAACGATGACTCTTATTACGGCGAGGCGGCTAAAGAGGGGATGAGAGGGTGGAGGTGCACCAAAACCCACACCCCAAGCTCTTTCTCTCCTCATTTCTCCTCTTTTCCTTCTCCTTTTCTCCCCTTTTCTCTTGTTGAAATTCGTATGGGAGGAGGGGGTGCCCAAATGAAGCTTATATAGTGCCAGATTCGGTGCAAATGGCCCTAAGGGCCGGGTTTTTACTATACTAGCCCTAGGAGAATATGTTTCCACTCTTTGGGGGTCACTACGGGGCATAGGGGTTGACACCCACCGTGGGATAGTTGGACCTAGTGATGATCTATGCATAGACACAATTAGCCCGTTATTTGGATGCGTCGATTGACGGGTATGACTAAAAGTCAGTTCGATGGTCACCAACCATCGATCGGGCCCGTGACTATAAGGATTTGTGTAGGACGTTACTCTACGTTGTTGTTCTAAATTTAATCACAATCTAACGGCCCGAAAGCCACAACTTCGTCAAAGACCGGACACAAGCGACTAACTTAAGTTCTAGATTAATTCCAAGAATAGTCACACATCTCATGCACTAGCCTTGCAAGTTCAAGTTGAGTGATTCGAGATGTGATCTTAGCTCGATGTCCCGCAATGGATGTCAAGCCCAGTAAGACGAATGTCTTTCTATAGTCTCGGATTTAATGGGCCATTAATGAGCAGTCTAGAACTTATTTGGATAACAGGGCATTTCTGGAATGAATTAGGATCTAGATTTCTTGTGCGATTAGGTAAGTTCATAGTGTGGCCTATTTGCAACTAGCGAAAATAGCGATTTGATCATAATCACCATAAACTGTCGATTCTTAGGCTAAAAGGATAATTAGGTCAGTTTGGTTTGTTAACTAAGATCTGACCCCTAGTTGTCTCAGCTTTGAGTAGATCTTTATTTATTTTTGGTTGTCTTAATTAGTCAGTAGTAGGTCAGATAGATTTGGGCCCTATGTGAACAAATCACAAGGCTAAACTCGATATTGAATTGATTAGGCAGATTTGTTGACTTCCTGTAGTTGATTTATCAGATTTGTGCGGTTCCTTACCAACAACACCCACGTATAGGCTCACTTCGAGTATTAAAGGTTAGTTAGTGATAATGTGAGCTAACTATAGCGAAAAGTTTCAAGGATTTTTGGAAATCCAAAACAACAAAAATCTGGGACATTACAATCTACCTCCCTTAAGAATAATTTCTTCCTCAAAATTGCCTAATATCAATATGTAAGTGTAATGCCCCGAAAAAATTCGTACAAAGACCCAAGTACCACCTCCAGTGGAAATCACTACGGACCAAATCCTTTAGAAATTAGATGAGAATTAGCTAAGTGTTAAACTAGATTATCTATGAAATTAGCTCTAACTGCTTTAAATATGAACTGTAAGACCCAAAACATGTAGAATCATTTACGCTACATCACCCTGGAATCTAGGATCAATCTTTAAACCCGGTTGCTTTCGGGAGCACACCAAAACTCCGCATCGAACCTGGACCGCACGTCGAAAGTCCGATTATCATGAAACTAGATGGTTATGACCACCTTACTGGACTTGACAACCATCTCAGAAATCAAATCCAGATAGTGTCCAAAAACGCACAACTTGAGCCCGGAGCGAAGTGTATAAGAAACGCGAATATCTTTAGGAAATGAACTAAAACTTAAGTGAATGTAGTCGTTCACTTGCAGGCCAAATCTAAGGATTCAGATCATTGGAATCTAACCCAATTATACTCTCGGATCAAGGAAAATTTCTAACACATGAACTTGTGACCCTGATCGCGTATCGGTGACCGTTGAACTGAAACTGGTCCCCCGGGGCCGATCTACTGATCCGATCGGATCGAAAACTTAACTCGACCTAGATCCAATGTCAGGAAGCTTAAGTCCGACTGCATGCAGATAAGGGGCCTCCAGAACAGCTCCGTTGGACTGAAACAGACGCCCTATGGATATAACTTAAGTATACCTTAGCCCTGGGGCCATTTCCATCAGTACTGGGCCTATATAAGGGCCTTAAACCCTCTCTCTCTCATTCCATACGAATTTGGAAAACCTTAAAAGAGAGAAGAGAGAAGAGAGAAAAGAGAAGGAAAGAGAGAGAAAGTGAGAGTTTCTTCCTAGGATTCAATCCCATCACTCCACGTGCTAAACCACCACACCTGTATCACTTTTCCGGTGATTCCAACTCCATACTTGGATAAGAAAACCTAACCCTAATCTGTTTAAGGGTTTTAAATAGTGTAAATGATGAAATAGCTAACCTATTTCATGCTATAGGTTGTCGTTGTGTCGTAGACAAAGGATTAGTGTTTAAACTGAGTTTGTTTTGAGTCTACCGGCGAAAGGTGCGGACTATAAATGTTTAGTTATGGTTTTCAAGGCTTTCAATGTCAGTTAATGATTTATGACTGACTTGAATGCTATCACATGCTTAGATACGATGTTTCCCGCGCTTTACACATATATATGAACTATGTTGAAGATAGTGTATTTCATGTGTTTGTTGGTATAATTAAATGAGTATGGAATTTGGATTCATGCTTGCCATGATTATTTGTCATGAATGTATGGCTGTTATGCGTGTGACAACTCCTTGGTGAAAGGATTTGCTCTAACACTCGTTATCGCTAACATACGTTATGTATGTTGAAGTGTGTAGTCTAAGTGCTTGTGAAAATGTCTGAATGAGTAAATGCTTGTTTAAAGGTATGATATAAGGGTGTTGAGAAAGGATTCTCAACCCCCTTATCTATACTTATGGTTTCCTTTATGTAACTTATCATACTATTACGTGATTTGTGATGAAATGCCTATGTATGTTAACATGTACACTAGGTGTTTGTTAAAATGCTCAAATAAGATCTCTATGTGGATTGATTGTCACATGTTGTTCTTGACTATCACATGTGAAATAAAATGTTTTGGAGTGTGTTTGGGACTATGGTATAGTCCAGGCAATCGGTAACAGGTCTTAGATTAGTGGCTGAGGTTGTTTCGCCACACCGAACGTGTTCGATGAATCCGAGTCGTACTTGGGTTGTTGACAGTGGTTAGGCCACACGGAGTGCTTACACACTTCATGTTGATCAACTGGATGTGCGATCGTACCAGTCGAGCTCGTCAAGTAACCCGATTGGCCCGATTTATGTTCACCATATATGGACGCTACTACTTGAACCTAAGGTACCAAACTCACTAGTGAAAATCCCGTTAATCTTGGTACCTCAATCCGCTAAGACCCGTGAGCCGGACATGGTGGTATGGGACACTGTGGTCAAGCTGTCAGCCTGCGCTGGGGCGACGAGCCTCCTCATAGTGACCGATGAGCAACACCGCCTCGTGAGCCGAATACGGTGGTATGGGACACTGTATTCGAGCTGTCGGCCTACACTGATCAGGTGACGAGCCCTTTGTAGTGACCTCGAGCATACTCTGAGACTGCGTTGAGGCAACGAGTCTTTCCGTAGCAACTAGAGTATAAACTAGGCCTATCCTGGCACAGCCTGGTTGTGGTCCCCAGTCGGGTTGGTGATGAGCCTTCGAAAATAGACTTCCAGTTGGTAGGGCGTTGGTGGTAGTGACCTGAACTTGCCTATCGTATGTGACTACTAGGATTGACGACCCTAGATGGATCAATGTTTGGGGTATATGATATAAAGGGAGGTGCCTTAGTTTCCCAATCCTGTTGTATGAAAAGGCCTAATAAGAACTTGGTAATCACGCTCATGCACCGCATTGCATGTGCCGTTTGGCGTTGGGTAGAGCACTGAGGAAGTGACTGACATGCCGTGACCATGAGATGAAGATCGCAGAGGGAATGCAGGCGAGGGCATGCATCATTATTACATACCATTCTTACATTAATCACAGTACTTAGGGATGTTTGATTGTATTGCGTTATCATTACTGCTTGACTGAATTGATAACATGTTAACCTTTGCTTTATTGTTCCACTGAGTTGATCACTCACTCCCACGTTACGGGACGGTATTTTAAACACCAACCAGACCCTGTTGTAGTTTCAGATGATGGCGCAGCCTGCGAGGCGGAGCCGGACTTTGAGGATGATGAGGAGGCATTCTCATATATGCAGTATTCTGGCGGGTTTCTATAGACCGTTCTGATCGACGGGGCTTCAGGGCTTATACTTGTAGTGGACCATCACTTTTTGATATTTTGTATTTTGAAACAATACTTGTAACTATTTGACCTGGCAATGCGTTCATACTTTGGGGACCTACAATGGTTTATACATTTTATACACTTATCACAGTCTTCCGCTTGCGTAAATTCAACTGTCCCTGGAGTATGATTTGCTAATTTAGCTTAATCTCATTCATGTTTTATGCACTAACATGGACAACATTAAATCATCATTATCTATGTTACATAAGTGATGCGTTGGAACTCGGGAGTTGGGTACCTACTCGACCCCCGATTTTCAGGGTGTTACAATAAGTCATTCTAATTTCGTATACGTATACTAAGTACACAAGCCCGACTTATTATAGTCTACCCCCCTTAAAAATTTTGCCATTGAGATTACCTAAAAATTTGCAAGGGATTAGGATTTATGACGATAGTTCCCACTATTCAAAGTAAAATTTTGTTTTGTTTTCATTGTTCGGCTAACACGGAGAGACGGTTGTACTGGGCTTGAATCCGATACATCGATCCTCTACCTGACCAAGGTAGAAAGCTCGTTGTATCCATTTCTAGTCCTGGTGGATTCTGGTCTTCTGCTTGGTCAAAGCAGTGATCTATTGGTAATCGCCCACGATTGAGAATTGGGTCAAGCCGCGAATGCCTCGCATGTGTATGATTCCATAATTTCGTAGTCCAATCATTTTAGATATTTGGAGAATATCAAAATTTATTAGGAAGTTCAAGTTTCACGTTCATAAGTTTGTCTATCCGGTCTTTTAAAGGAGGGTTATTGTTTAACTTATGTTCAACTTAGTTAGTGATGAGTCTCCCACGGTGCCTATGATCCAATGATTATCCTAGAAAGATTTTTAAGGGACTAGGGTTTTCTCTCGACATTGCCATTTTGATCCTATGGTCAGTGAGTTACGAGCAAATCATGCTTTGGTTTTATTGATTTCGAGAGAAAATGAAGAATCAGAAGTTTTAAGATATTAATGAGGTTTGAAGGGATGACACAAGAAAGGTCGCGGAAAAGGAAGAGGAAGAACATAATCTCCTTAACGTGGTATGAATCTTGAATCGATAAGAAAATAAGAAAACTTATAATATTTTAGTAAAGTCTACCTCGATTACAAACTTATGAAGTCTTAAACAATCAAACTCAGCCCTACTCAAGAGCCGTAGTTAAACCGTGCTAGAAAATACTTCAAATAAAAAAATACACTAAAAATGATCTAATTTAATCGTACAGGATGATTCCTGGCATGATTAGAAGAAATTTCTAAGAAGACACAAAGTTCTAAAATTCAAATATAAAAAAGATACATCTAGTCCATAGGTAACTCGAAGTTGCAAAAATTTTTGGTTCCAAGCCATTTATTGTTCGTAACATCTTTGTCACTTTCAGTTAATTTTATAATTTTTATAATAATATATTATTAGGCTTACTTTTATTTCAAAAATTTTTGTTTCATTTGAAATTTCAGAAAAAATATAAAATTTTTGGAAGTGCCAGTTGTCTAAAACCAATGATTTTATGTATGATTGCAAAACGTCTTTATTTCTTATAATGTTTCCTGTACTTTTAATAACTAAATTATTTTTAAAAAAATTATAATATTTTATCATTAATTTTAACTCATCCCACAAAATTTCATTTAATTTGTAGTTGTAAAAATTATTAAAATTCTAAAAGTAACAGTTGTCTGAAACTAATGATTTTTGAACAGTTGTCAAAATGTCGTAAAATTAACCATATTTTAATTTTAATTTTAATTTTATATTTATTTTTATATAAAATTATACTTATTAAGTTTCAATCTGGCTTTTGAATCACCTAAATCGGAGTTATATTGAAGGAGATATGAATTTTTAAAGTTCGCCGAAAATTTGAATTTTTCTGAAAAAATCCGGCGGTGGCGCCGCCACTTTAACCACTCCGACGGTGGCACCGCCACCACTCCGGTGGTGGAAACGCCGCTGCTAGAGGAATCTGGCATGGCGCTACCGATCTGGCGATGGCACTACCGCCGTCGAGTGGTCTGGTGTGAGGCCGCCACTTTGATAGTCAGCCGGAATTTTTTATTTTTTATTTATTTTTTTTTTTTTTTTACAAAAAGAAAAAAATTTCTATCTTTTTCTCGATTACAAGCATATGAAAATATATACATATATGCATATAAATATTTTTTTTCCTTATCTTTCTTCCTTTATTCATTCAATATGCATTTCTCACAAACCAGAATGAGTTATTTGACATATCATATATGATTTTAGGGTAGAAGAAGCTAATTTAGCGAACCAACCTGGATATTTTTCGAGATTCCATCTGGTCGACAGTCGAAAATCGATTTTATTCTCATTTTTACTATTCATAGTAAGTTTTAGTTTGATTATAACTCTTCATCCTTTGAGCTTTAGGAGTTGTGTGCAACATGAAAGTCCTTAGAAAAATTAGAAGAATAAAATGGTTAAGCTAGATAAGACACTTACTATAAATAATAAGTTTACTATTTATATTAAGTTACGTATTTTAGGGAGTTTGATTTTGAAACTTCTTACAAGGTTTGGTATCACTATTTAAAAGATTTTAAATTCATTTTTATTATCTACCAATGAAATTTCAAATTTTATAGAATTTATTTCTATTTTCTTATTTTCCCTCTCTGTGAGGAATCCAGGGAAGCTCCGTGGATTCAGAGTAGTTATACATGGTATATTTACAAGGGTTTGAATTTAATTACTAAATCAACTTTAATATCTCTAATTAGTGAACGTATGTAATGTTTGACATAATGGTTGTAATAAGCCCATTGAAATATATACTTTGCTCGAAAATGCCAAGATTCCAAGTATCGGATGGGCTACAAGAGTAAGATCATTATATTAAATTAATTATAGTGATACAATTGATAATCTAGTTATTTTAGGATATCATTAGTGGGTCATGTACCTAATGGTTTAATAGTTTAGTGACACTCATATCACACATGTAACTCTTAGAAGCATTTTAGATGTAATCCAAGCTCTCACCGAGGATTTCAAACCTCCTCTTTGAGGGGATTTGTAACCTCCAATTACTTAAGGGTGTGTTTGGTCCGTGGAATTGAATAGTATTAAATTGTATTAAATGGGATTAACATCATTATTGCACAATGATTGCATGTCTGAAAATACCATGGTATTGTAGCCATCCAATTCCATGCTTGGGATAAAATTTTTGCTACGGGAAAACACCGGATTAAGCTAAATCATGTTTGGTGGACCATGGAATTGTAATCAATGGACCAAATTCACAATAGATGCCATTCACTTGTATGCATGTATAACCAGAATATCACGTGTAAATGGGGTATATGGATGGATGGCTTGGATAAACGCATGCATTAATGCGAGGCCCACATGTGCAGTGAATTTGAAAATTAGGAATATCCTACATGGGACCAAATGCAATTCCATCCCAACTAATTCCATCTAATATCCTGCACCAAACGCCCTCTTATGGCATCAAACAACCATGGGAATTGAAATCCCCTCAAATCCCTCCAAATCCATGGTGTTAAACGACCCTTAACTATTACTTCGAGGAACAGAGCTCCACTATCCATATTCTGTAAAACTTCAACTTTGTACTTGTTGGTCGAGTTTCTAACAAGTCCGGATCACTCATCTTACTAAGTCTTTGAACCCTTCGCAAAAACTTATTCCCTAGAGGGATTTGCTAAATTTACTCATTTTAAGTTGGAATCACTCATACTTAAACACTTTGTAGATGACAAAACTAATCAGGGCGGTCCTAAATCTCTGATTTCTAGATTTAGGTTCAAAAGCATCAAAAATTGGGGATTTGATCCTATTGTTCATCATTTCTAAGTTTAAGTTCAAAATCATCCAACTATATGTGATTTTATCCTAGAATTCAGTTTCTAAGTTTTGAGTTTCAAAACACAACCAAGTATGGATTTTGTTCCTTGGTTCATTGTCCCCACTTTACTGTATTTCCTATAGTATTTAATACTTCTAAAAAATAGGGAAAATCTTCTTTTAGGTTCAAACATCAAATTTTAAGTGTCTCAGTGGTTTGTATAGTTCTTATTCTCAAGGTCCTGGTTATCTCAATACTCTGCTTTGATACCAACTTCTAACGCCCCGAAAATCGGCACTCGAGTACATATACTCCGATCCCGAGTTCCTGAGTGCTAACCAAATAAAAATGCATATAGGACCTCGTTCAGATTCAAGTTCATATCACATACAAATAATCAGAGTTGCATAATTCAACTTAACGGAACCAAAGTGGGCTAGAGATAACAAAAATCCATAAATATAGGGTTAAGAGTAAAAATACAGTTCCAATAGTAGTGATCGCTGAAAATGAGGATTATACAAACCACGATATACATACCCAAGACAATTAAAGCGTAAAATTTCAAGTTTTCACCCAATCCTCTAAAATATAATGGTGGTGGCACAAGCCAATTTAAGACCACCTGTAGGAGGCCTCGATAGCACCTGCAACAACAACGACGCTTGATTAGTGTTTTACAACACTATCCCAGGTGGGAGTGAGTAGCTAACTCAATGGTTCTATTAGTCCTAGTTACACATGTTATCGACACAATCAGCGTAGTTAATGATAAACAATTAATCATACTCTTGTTAAATGCACATTTGAAATTATGAAATGATGCATGCACCTTATAATCCAACACTCCCTCACATGTGACTTTAACAAGTATTTCGCAAATACCAACACTCCCTCTTTATGCGACCACAACGCCCAAGTCGCCACAACCTAAACTAATGCGATAAATGTTCATGTTAGCTGAGTAATTATTAAGTTCTATTCATCCAGCATATTGGCGAAGCTAGAATACCGATATCATATCATGAATCCTTATCCGAATCGCATGGCTCATTGTTATACATAGCTGCTCCTCACCAGTATCCATTGATTCAAATTTAGGTATCACCTGTTTATCTCACAAATTAGTGATTCCAAAGGTACGGGTGAAAAGTATGAGAATCAACTCGGTATGAGTCTTCACCCAAACACCGAGTATGATCACTCAATCCCGAGGTGCGGGTTTGTCACAATGAAACTAATTTACTACAAAGGAAAGAACTCGTCACCCAATTCCATTTACACCCAAGTCATTTGAAGGAGACTCTGACATGGAAACATCGGCCGGGTAATTTGACGAGAGCTATTCAAATAATGATCTATCACCTTCATTAGTGTTCATTGGTCACTACGGAGAGGCTTGTCACCCAAGCATAGACCGATAGCTCAGACACGGTATCCCAAACCATCATGCTCGGCTCGTGAGTCTTAATGGGGTCGTATCGCACTAACGGTTATGAATTGACTCATCCATTGAGAACGTGGTATCCTGGAATCTATTCATTTGTGTCACACATTTTGAACATACATAATCAGTTGGCTAGTGGACTAATTCGATTAACATGGGAGAACCCCGGCGCAATCGGCATTGGGTGCAAGCATCTCGTGTAGTCCAGCTACTGTTGATTGTCTGTGTTCAACCCGGGTCGATCGAATAAGCCTAGGGTGACCGCCCAAATTCGGGCCAATCCTTTAGTTCGAGCGGTTAGCCAACTGACCTAACATCATAGCAATTCTAAGTATCACTATGGTTTAAACATTACATTACACAATTATGGCCTAAGTTCTACTACACAACCACTTAGTGTGAGCATTCATAGGGTATTATGTTCACTAAAGTATTAAATCAAACATGTGGGCATGCATAAAGTAATACAATCACTTAGGCAATAGATCAAGCATGTGAACATCGACAAAGCAACACATTCTACCACTTAGGTTAAGGTTTTAGAAAAAATCATTGAAAAGCTGAAATAAGCATACAAGCTTGTGAGATTAAGGAAAAATAATTATTAAAAATCCTAAATTATAAGCGAGATTCAACACTTATCTCCATTTATTGTCAGGAAAGCGGCCAATGACGGCTATTATTACGGCGAGGTGACTAAAGAGGGAATGATAGGGTGCCCAAATGAAGGTCTTATATAATGCAAAATTTGGTGCAAATGGCCATAAGGGCCGGGTTTTTACTATACTAACCCTAGGGGAGTGTGTTTCTACCCTTTGGGGGTCACTATAGGGTGGAGGGGTCGATACCCACCATAGGATAGTTGGCCCTAGTGATGATTTATGCATAGACACAATCATCCCGTCATTTGGATGTGTCGATTAACGGGTATGACCAAAAGTCAGTTTGACGGTCACTGAACATCGATCGGGCTCGCGACTATACAGATTTGTGTAGGACATTACTCTACGTTATTTTCCTAAATTTGATCACAATCTAACGGCCCGAAAGTCACAACTTCGACAAAGATTGGACACAAGCAACTAGCTTAAGTTCTGGATTAATTCCAATAATATTCACACATCTCATGAACTAGCCTTGCAAGTCCAAGTTGAGTGATTCGAGATGTGATCTTAGCTCGATGTCCCACAATGGACGTCAAGGCTAGTAAGACGAATGTCTTTTTATAGTCTTGGATTTAATGGACCACTAACGAGTGGTAGAGAGTTTGTTTAGATAATCAGGGCATTTCTAGAATGAATTGGGTATCTAGATTTCTTATGTACAATGATAAGGGTTTGGATAAGCTAAGTTCTATTCGCAACTAACGGAAATAGCAATTTGATCATAATTACCATAAACAGTCGATTCTTATGCTAAAAGGATAATTTAGTCAGTTTGGTTGTTAATTAAGATCTGATCCCTAGTTGTCTCAACTTTGAGTAGATCTTTATTTATTGTGGTTATCTTGATTAGTCAGTAGTAGGTCAAATAGATTTGGGCCCTATGTGAACAAATTAAGAGGCTAAACTCGATGTTTAAGTGATCGGGTGGATTCGTTAGCTTCCTACGGTTCATTAATCGGATTTGTGCGGTTCCTTACCGGCACCACTCACGTATAGGCTCACTTCGAGTATTAAGGGTTAGTCAGTGATAATGTGAGCTAACTGTAGTGAAAAGTTTTAAGGATTTTTGGAAATCCAAAACATCAAAAATCTGGGACGTTACAATTTCTTCATATAGCTAGAAAAAAATAATTAACAACTTACATAGCTACAAAGCAATATGCAAATGAATATGAAATGCAAGTAAGGAACAAAACCATTTTCGAAGGAAGATAGAACCTTAGGCCACCATTTAAGTTGGAGCAATGAAGTAAGAGAGTAAAAGGCAACTACATCTGGATGTTGACTTAACGAATGGGTCCGCATGAAATAACTTGTTAATTTTGATGGGGCAATGCAATCATGAATGAGTTCAACAAGAACTTGTATGCTATTAAGAACATGAATTGGATGTGATCTTGATAGATGATCTTGTCACCTTGCATGGTGTAACGCCCTGAAAATCGGGGGTTTAGCATAAGTCCAACTCCCGAATTCTAACGCATCACTTATGCAACATAAATAATGATGATTAAATGTTGTCTGTGTTAGTGCATTAATCATGAGTGGGATTATACCAAAATAGTAATTCATACTCCAGATCAATTCATATAACGCAAGCGGAAGACTGAAAAATATATATAAATGTGTATAAACCAAAGATCACGATCGGTCTCCAGAGTATGAATACATCACTGAGTCATCATATACATGTAATAGTTCAAAATAGTTCAACTACAGAAATAAACCCTGTAGCCCCGTCGATCCGGATGGCCTAAGCGAAACCCCCGGAGAACTGCATATATGAGAACTCGTCCTGATCATCATAGTAATCAGGCTCCGCCTCCTGAGTCGCATCATCATCTGCAACTAAGACAGAGTCTGGTGGGTGTTCAGAACACCGTCCCAGAACGTGGGAGTGAGTGATCAACTCAGTGGAACAATAAAGCAAAGGTTAACATGTTATCAATTCAGTCAAGCAGTAATGATAACGCAATACAAGCAAACATCCCTAAGTACTGTGATTAATGCAAGAATGATATGAATAATGATGCATGCCCTCGCCTGCGCTCCCTCGGCGACTTCATCTTACGATCGCGCATGAAACACTACCACAGTGCTTGACCTGCTACGCCAAACGCACACATAATGCGGTGCATGAGCTTGATTACCAAGTAATTATTAGTCCTTTTCATACAGCAGGATTGGGAAGCTAAGGTATCTTCCTTATATCAATTCTCAAACAATGATCCATTCTAGAGTCGTCGATCCTAGTAAATCTCATATGATGATACGGTTCTAGGTCGCTGCAAAGGGCTCGTCACCTTATCAGTGCAGGCCTAGTGTACTCTTGTTGCTATGTAAAGGCTCGTCGCCTCTACGCAGTCTTAGTGTACGCTCGAGGTCACTATAAAGGGCTCGTCACCTTATCAGTGTAGGCCGACAGCTCTAATACAGTATCCCTACCACCGTATTCGGCTCACAAGTCTAGGTTGCTCACTGGTCACTACGGGGAGGCTTGTCACCCCAGCGTAGGCCGACAGCTCGACCACGGTGTCCCATACCACTATGCCCGGCTCATGAGTCTTAGCGGATCGTGGTACCAAGGTTTAAAAGGGTTTTCACTGGTGAGTTTGGTACCTTAGATTCAAGCAGTAGCGTCCATACGTGGTGAACATACATCGGTTCAATCGGGTTACTTGACGAGCTCGACTGGTACGAGCGCACGTTGAGTTAATCGACATGAAGTGCGTAAACACTCCGTGTGGCCTAACCACTGCCGACATCCCAAGTACAGCTCGGATTCACCGATCACGTCCTATGTGGCGAGACAACCTCAGCCACCATATTAGAACCTATTACCGATTGCCTGGACTATTCCGTAGTCCCAAACACATTTAATTATAACAGATACTCATACAAGCAAATCAGAACAGTAATGGATCAACAATTCCAATCATACAAGCATGTGAGCATTTGATGGATTTCAACTTAAACATGAATTCACACATAAGTAGTGTCTAATTAAGCAGACAAAGAATGTAAGTTGCATGGAGGAAATCATACACATCGTTAGGATAGTTGAGAATCTCTTCTCAACGCCCATATAAAGTATAATATATTACACCTTTATTCATTCAGACATTTCTACAAACACTTAGACTACATATTCCAACAAACATGACGTATGTTGGTGATAGCACGTATTAGGACAAATCCTTTCGCCGAGTTATTACACATACAACTAGCACAAACACATGACAATTAATCATGGCAAACACATCTTCATATCTCATATGCATACGATACTTTCTACATATACATGGAATACACTAATCTCATTATAGTTCATATATATCAGAAACGCAATACAAACATCACATTTTGCATGTGAAATTGCACCCACATTAATAATAAACCATTAACCGACATTAAAAGCCTTGAAAACCTTAACCTATACGTTTATAGTCCACACCTTTCGCCGGTAGACTTGTAATGAACTCAGTTTAAAGCTAAGTCTTTGTCTACGGCAGATTTGGCAACCTATAGCATAAATTAGGTTAGCTATTTGATAACCTACACTATTAGAAACCCTAAAACAGATTGGGGTTAGGTTTTCTTACCCAACTACGTTGTCGGAAACGCCGGATTAGTGATATAGATGCGGTAGCTAAGGCTAAGGAGCAATGGGATCGAATCCCAGGAGGAATCTCCAACTCTCACCCTTACTTTCTCTCTTTTCCCTTCTCTTTTCTCTTCTCTCTCTCTTAAGGTTTTATCAAATTCGTATGGCATATGAGAGAGGGTGTTTAAGGTCCTTATATAGGCCCAGGTTTAATGGGAATGGCCCCAGGGCCAAGGTATACTTATGTTATATCCAAATATGGACCGTTTCGGTCCAACGGAGTACTTCTGGTGGCCCTTTTTCTACGTGCGGTCGGACTTAAGCTCCCTGACCATGGATCTAGGTCAGGCTGAGTTTTCGTACCGATCAGATTTACAGATCAGCCGTGGCGGACCAGTTTCAGTTCAGCAGTCACGGTCACTCGATCAGGGTCACAAGTACACCTACATGTGTGGGACATTTCTCCTGATCCGAGGGTGTATTTGAGTCAGATTCTGACGGTCTGAATCATTATATTTGGGCCGCAAGCGACACGACTCAGATTACTTAAATTCAAATTTTATTTCTAAATATTTTCACGTTTCTCACACTCTTTGCTCCGGGCTTAAGTTGTGCATTTTTAGACACAATCAAGACTTGATTTCCGAAGGGGTTGTCAAGTCTAGTAATGCGGTCATATCCGTATAGTTTCGGGGTAATCGGACTTTCAACGTGCGGTCCAGGTCCGATACGGAGTTTCGGTGTGCTCTCGAGAGTAACCGGGTTTAAGGATGGATTCTAGATTTTAGGGTAATGTAGCGTCAATGATTATGCACGTTTTGGGTCTTACAGATCATATTTAAAGTGATTAGTGCTAATTTCATAAGCACTCTAGTTTAGGACTTGCTAATATTAACCTAATTTCTAAAGGATTTGGTCCTTGGTGATTTCTGCCTGAGGTGGTACTCGGGTCCTTGTACGGATTTTTCCGAGATGTTACAAATGGTGAGGGAGACTTGTGATTATGAACTGAATATGGCAGATGATTCAATAAGATGACACAATACAGGACGTTGTTCTGCATCTTCGAATAAATTAATGATATGCACCATCTGAGGCACATTGGCCAAAAGATCTTATTGACGTGACAACAAGCTGTTGATCCAAGACCAGCTGGGGAAAAGCATATAATGTAGCAAGGAAGTACGAGTTTGGATCAAATCTAGTAATGAAATACTCAAAATAGCCCACACAATTTTCTCCACTAGAAGACATGGTAGTGAAGTAAAGATATTAAGGTTGTGGAGAGACTTAGTGGGCATGCTTTGTAAAAAAGATCTATGTTCAAATAGCATGTGAGATTGGCACCGTAGTACGACTAACATGATGAGGTGTACCAGATACATGGTTTTGATTCCACCTACCATCGTCTTCACACATATCAAACAAAATTACTATGATTTCCCCCATCGGGACCTAGATAAAAAATCGGGTTGGTCCATACTATCCAGTGAGTCATGTGTATCTCACAAATGAATACTTAAGAAAAAAGAAAAAAAAAAAGAGATGAGTTGCACCGTTTATATTTCTATCTACTTGTGCAACTCACTGATTTTAGAGCCAAGGTCGGAATGATCATAATGGGGACATGGATGAGTGGTCCATATCTTTCACATGTTTGTAGCTTGCATATTTCCTTAAACATGTCTTCATGCAAATAAAATCATATCCGAATTTTCAAAAAAGAAAAGAAAAGAAAGTTGTAATTTTACAAAAATACTACTTACTTATTATAGAATTTACGTTCAGGTACCTTTCTTAAGTTACCCCACTAATTTAAGTAATTATCAATCGAGTACCTTCGATTAGAATTATGAAGAAGTTAGGCTTTGTTCTTGCAAGCAAGGGAGTGGGCAGATTGGATGGGGCCTACAATGATGTTTATGTGAAATCCACACCAACAAGTAGGTGCATTACCCATGTTAGGCCAATAGCCTAAAAAGTTAGCCCCATCCGTGATTTAAGTGGACCACACGATTGGAAATAGTGTACAAGGCAACCCTCACCCTCCAAACTCTTTCCTTTGGCATGGCCCGCCTAAATCTTGGATGAGACTAATGTTTGGACCACGAGCCTAAATTTTCCACATGGCATGTAATGGTTTGAGTTAATTCCACGTAATCATCACGATTAGGTCCGTAAAAAAAATCAAAAGTGGACATCTATCTCCAAATTATTTCCTTTGGTGTGGCCCATCTGAATCAGAGGTCAACCTTTTTTTTTTTGTGATCGTAATGTGTTTTACACATCTAATGGTGAGTGAATCTCAAATATGGATTGTGATAAACCCATCACCCGCTGTGATGAGTACGTGAGATCCACTTCAACCATTAGATATATAGTCCCACATTAGGTCCATTGCCAACAAATAAGGATAAACCATAATTTAAGTGGGCCACATCAAAGGAAACAATTTATAGAGAGACATTCACCCTTGATTTTTATAGGGTTCACTGCCATGATTACATGAAATCCACTCCAACCATTAGGCACTATACTAAAATTTAGGTGTAGGGCCCAAACATCAAGCCCATCTGTGATATAGGTGCCAAGATAAATAGTTAGGAGGGTGAGTGTTGCCTCATATAGAGTTTATAATTGCGTGGTCCACCTTTATCACAAATGGGACTGATATTTGGGCATTGGGCCTAACATGTGTGAGCATCTGGTTGTTAAAGTGGATTTCACATGAACATTATAGTAGAGCTAACCGGCATGACTCCTGTTAGTGCCTCAATTTTGTCAATGACGTGAGCTAGGGTGTCTTGAGTTGGTTAAGCCATTGAAGACCGAATACTCGAAGACTTGAAGCATCAAGGCCAAAGACAACAGGTAACTCATAAGGTGCCTTGGTAAACCTAGCCCTAGACTACCTTAATTGCCAAAACAACCCACCTCTAAATGATTCATCCCACAAGTAAACATTTGACTCATTTAAACCTAGCCTTAAACCCTTAATGAACATGGTCAATTAGGCTTTGAAGAGGTGCAATGCTTTTATAAACACATAGCCCAAAAACAATAGTTTTCAAGTAAATCTTGATTCCATCAATGGTCCATCAATGGGTCTTGAGTGAACCCTCGATCTACTGAAGCTCCAAGCTTAATCAATCGAGGATGCTCAGAAATGTCCAATAAGAAAATTACATTAACTTGGAGTTTCTCGATCGTATCAAAGGGTCATTTGATCGATCGAAAGAATCACTTGATCGATAGAAGGTGTCATTTTCTATCTTCTTCTTCTTCTTCTTTTTTTCTTTTTTTTTTTTCTTTTTTTTTTTTACTATTGGAACTCAAATCATTTATATAGGGCATTCGGTATTTGGACAAGTGGATGGATTTTTGGTGTCATTAGAGTTTAGGATATTCCCCACTTTTAATCCCGCTTTGAAGCCTCTACATCTAAGGGATTCAAGTTATCTTTCTTGAGATTTATCACTCTAATGAGGATTCTAACCTCCCTTTGAAGATGAACTTGATCTCCGCCATCTTCTAAAGATTAGACACAGTCTATAGAAATATCCATATCTAAACTCTCTTGAACACCCATCTAAGTAAATCCTATTTGAAAAAACAACTATCTCTTTAGTTGTAGGAGATTGCACTATCCTGCCATTGCCTTAGTCACCTCATCGAATGTCAAATGCAAGGCGAATGATCATAGGAGATGAAGCATTCACATCAACGATCATGGGAGAAATTGATAAGTTGATTGAAGAGCACGGGAGAGCATCAAGTAAGCATCTCAAGTAAGGTGCAACAACGGGGCTAAATCCGACAAGGTTGTCAATTTAGAGTCCATACACTGTTTCCTTGTGTAAGATTGAGTGTAGAGTTTGTGACTCAAACTCGATAGGTTCTTGTGTAGGATTGAATTCACCAGACACAAGTGCGTATGTATTAGTCTCCATAGGGAGCCTCCGGCAAGAGTGTACGTAGGTCTTTGGATTAGGACCGTAGTGGTTATTGGTTAGCCGATAGAAAACCAGTTAAGTCTCTGCAGGAGCCACCGATATGAGTGAAAATGTGGTCCTCCGACAAGGGAGTGTATGTGTAGGTTAGTGGTTAGCCTAGGAGAAACTATTGTAAAGATTAAAGGTAAACCTGATTTAAAACCTCCGAGATAGGGAAATCTAATATACTCGAGGAGAGTGCATCTGCTGAGAGTGGAGTAGGCAAGTAGTCGAACCAATATATATGCTTGTATTTATGATTGTGATTGTGATTTGAGTACATTTTTATTCATGGTTATGAGTTTAATTGGTTGAATTATATAAATGCTTGAATGGATTGTATGTTAGGCATTTGATTGATTGCGCACACACACACATACAAGATGTCTATCTCACACAGATTAGTTGCTCAATTAGTTCCATTAATTGTAATTTATGAGAATTGGACCCTTATACTTTGTTTGAATTGGTAAAACATTTTTAGTCAATTAGTTTTAATTGACAAAATTTTAAGTGGACCTATTCACCCCCTAGGACTTAGCCATTATGTGCTCCGCCAAGCTTCCGCGTAGAGTGTGTAGTGTTATGTTAGATTATCCATGCAATTTTAACTTATACTCTTATGCTCAAGAAATCCCAAGCATTACAGTTACTTGTTATCTTTCCAACACAAACCATAATTATTCAGTGGGCCAATTATTCAACTAGGGGTGTCAACTGCCTGAGCTCTAGATGGGCCAACCTTTGTCCAAGCATTACACCAAAATTGTGAATTTACGACGGACCAAATCCGTCGTAAAACCAAATAAACGATGGATTTCGTCCGTCGCTTGGTCTGTTGTTGTTTACTGTGTTGTTCTTTCTTTCTGACGGATAAAATCCTTCGTTTAATCTGCGACGGATAAGGTTAGTCGCATAGTAACGACGGATAAGATCCGTCGCTAAAATCCAAAAAACGTAATATTAGCGACGGATTTGGTCCGTCGCTAAAATATCTGTAAATTACAACAGAATCTTCGAGTTATTATTATTATTATTATTTTTTGGATCTTACACCTGATAGTCATTCAAAAAATAATTCATACGATTATTTAGTAAGAATTCTATTCATAAAATAAATCCCATTCACATGATTGTTTAATAAGAATCCTATTCATCAAACTAAAAAGTTCAATCATACTGAAAATAAACTCCCTGCCAAAGCAATATATGATACCTCATACGACAAATACATGCACATAAATGGGATCCACTAAATATGATACCTCATATAACAACATATAACCATTGACTTGCAAAAGCCTGCAACTGCCTAACGAAATCTAATATATACTTGCATACTTCTAGGAGACGGGAGCTTTTGATGGGACACTTCTTTCTTCTAGCTTGAATCCACAGCTGTCTACCATGGGAACATATTCATCAAACTCTGAGAACCCTGCCCCCCTTCCAAATTCGAGAAGCATGTCAAAAACTACTGCTAGACACATTGTCATAGTATTTCTAGAAGATGGAACATTAATTAATTAAATACAAATAGAAGAAAAGCCTCGTTGAGAGTGCATGAATCTTTGAAGTGGTTTTTGTATCGATAAAAGACTTTACCGTGCTCCACAGCAGCCTTAAACCAGAGCGAGCGGCACAATATCTGTACAAGAGCAAGTCCAATGTTATAGGCAAGCAATATCTAGATGCACATTTCCATTAACAACTCGAATTCCTATTTAATTTCTAGTCTGAACCAAATTATGATTACAAGCGACATCAGGACTCCATACTCAATTAAGACTGCAATTTCTAATACAATTCTGCTTTATAAAAAAATGTATATGGAAAGATGTTGGGCGAATCAAAACATACAGATTTCTTTTCTTGGCAATATCTGTTGGTGACTTCCTGAAAGCGTGCCAAGGCCTACACAAATATCAGGAGTCGGAACAATCTGATTATATTCATATATTTGTTTCAAATAAATAGATAAATAATGAAATCATTAGCACTGCCTATGTGGTCGACATCCACATACCTGGAAATGCAATGGATTTATTTGGCAGGAGAGGATCCATCTGCACTGCTTATCTAGTTGAGATCCACATACCTGTTAACCCATCATGTGATTTTAAGCTATTTTTCCCATCTAAACAGTATAAGAATGTTCTCTAAATTAGGAGATGAAATAGGGACTTGGATAAATAGAGACGCAGCAGCTTACGTGAACTCCAGGTCTTCCAGCTGTTCCACTACAATGGTTGTAAGGGCAAGCCGATAGGCGGCAGACCTCAGATTCCTTGACAGCACAAAAATCTTAGGCCTCCCCTTCTCTTGTATCTCACTCCACTGCTCTCCTCTCAGCCGAGCAAGCAATGCCGCCTCACAGAAGGCTTCTACCACTGGCTTGGTGTTGCAGCCACATACAACAAATGCACATGGCACAATATTAAGATGTTTAAACAAAAATACAAAAATCATTTCCATTAATTCTAGTTCAGAATAAGGAATTCAGAAGGAGTGGCAGCAGAAGGAAATGCAAACCTTCCATGAACAAATCCTCTCTTGACAAACCCAATAGGCCACCTGTGAGATCGCCTGGCCACGGTCTTCTGGTATCTGCAGCTCCCACTTCCACTGTTGCTATATGAAATATGATTTTATAGAGGATTGAGGGATTTTAACCAAGTAAAACCATGTAATGTCTTAACTGGCTGAAAATAATCAAAATGCATTTAACCCAAAACCTTGAAATGTTCACTAAGCCTAGCAAACAAAGGCATAAAAACTCTCTATATATACATACAACAAAATAAAGCTACTTGCAAACCTTTGCAAATTGGCGAGGACAATACCAGGTGAATGCAATTCACCTGGTATTGCATTAGTTTGCTGACAATGAAAAGGCATTACACAAGCATGTAAAATTTATTTTGTACAAAATAAACATTTTTCTCCTCATTATGGCCCACATGTCTGATATGTTCCACGAATAGGCCACAAATTATTAAACTATTTAGATGATCCTAGCCATTGATCAGATGCACTTTGCCCATTTTACATCCACCATTGGTTGGACTTTTTTCCAAACGTAGATTGTAACCATCCCTCTTATCAGTGGTAAAGATCACCTTCTAGGTAAGATTTTTATGATCATCCACTGTAGGGACCAGTATCTGGATATTGCATGTGTGTAATTCCAAAAGCTTGATCACTTAATTTGGATCTGCGGCAGGAATTAATAATTTAAACCATTTATATGATGGTTGATGGGTGGCACCCAAATGATTTAAATTAAACGGTCGAAATTATGGAAACCAAAATAGACGTATCATGGACCAAAAATTACAGTTTTTATATGATTATCTGATTAATGGATTGAAAAAGAAAAATATGTGATTACCTGCTTCAACTGCCAAGTGTCCACAAATCAGAGGCTAGGAGTGTTCAAGCAGTCTTAATTTTGGAATGTGACTTAGCAAAGGTGGGTTCCACAATTTCGTTAGTTTTATTTGAACTAACGTATGCTAGGTGTATAATTTATATAAGTGCTTGCATATCAAGAATCAAATGCAGCCTGAGTGTGAGCCTACTGCCCGAAACACGGGTGTGGGCAATGGAGGTAGGTAGTGGTTTTGGGTCCCTTGATTTGACAGTTATGGAATTTCATAGAGGTGCAAGTACACCTCATTCATTCATTCATTCATCAAATAATGCTCTACTGCTTGCATCGTAGTAAGTCTATTTTCACACTTGACATCCTATGAGACAAGAGGACCGGAATCCTATGCAACGCCTGTTCTAGGAAATGCATGTAAAACACTCAGCCTTGTGAGGCCCACTATATTGTATACGTAAAATCCACTGTGCCTACTAAGTCATATCCTCTATTCTAAGGACCTGTGGCAAAAAAAATTAAAAATAAAAATTAGGCAGATGGGCCAAGCCTAGGGGAACAAGGGGATGGATGCCAGTTTGTGTGTGGGGCCACTATGGATTGTATTCATCGAACCTGTTAATCACCGGCATGAAGGGAAGATACAAAAGTCAGCTTGATCAAAATATCAAATGGCCCACACTGTGCAATATTAGAGATTTTAGGAGCAGTATACATTGTTCCCATTGATGTGGCCCATTAGAGCTTTTTCTCGGAAAGATATTTTTGTGTATGGTTAAAATTGTGTGCACATATAGGTTTTATTTGAATGCACAAGTGAATTGAATTGAGGAAAAAATGTGAATTGAATTGCAAACATTCAGTTTTAAATAGTATACCCGGTAATAGACTCAAAAGATTACGAATGTGTATGATGTGCCCATTTTGTTGAGATGGAACCCATGGTTCAAAGTTTCTAGTGCATTAACCTGATGAGCCTTGCAACAAATAGAGGTTAACATGATGGGCCTCGCCATGGATGGGTTTGTCTGGAAAATCTTTCAAAATAAATGGACAGTCCTGTCCAATATCTGCCTTTGTTTTTCTAGACGTTGTTTTATTGTCTCTGCAGTAAGTTTTTAAAAAAATGACTAAATAATACAAAACCATTCCATAGAGAGTGCTATGAACAATGACTAAATAATTCAATAGTTGCATGACTGTCCAGAACAAATACAAAACCATTCCAGCATATTTCAAAACCTCTATAAAATGAGGCTTCCAGGGAGGGTTTTCCATAATCAACTTTTGTCACTGTTGACATATCGCGACGCTGGGAGTCCTTGAGCTGACAACAATTTAGAAGATCATTTTAGACTTTCTTTCTTCAGCACTGCATCTATGGTGTGGGAAAAAATTCATGGATTTTTTGCTGGACTTCCAATGCAGTTTCTAGCGAACTGTATTGAATGCAAGGTAAGCAAAAGAGGACTAACTCTCGTGATCCACAGGGATTACTTGTTTCAACTTTTGTAGCAATGGCCTGGACAAGGTTACCTTGTTCGGCAAAGTGCATTCCAAACCACCTACCTAAAATAAAAACATACTCATATGTGGTGCGGTTAAGCTTGGTTTGGAATTCAGACCACAAACGAAGTCTAAAAAGCCATTGCAGTTGAATGTTACAAGGCTTTTAAGCTCAAGTGCCTACACTTCAGATGCAGTGTCTTCTGACATTTCTACAACAGTTGATGTGTAACTAAACCTGGTTTCGTGGTTATATGTTATTACTTAAACAACACTTGCATGCTATGCATTAGAAGCATTAGTACATATACATGAACCTAGTATTATCTACTATTGAAATATGATCTCTAGTGGCAAATTTATATTACCATCTAACTCATTCAAAGGAGTCTTCACACCAAGATGAACCTAGTATTATCTACTACATACTAGTAACATACAACCAATATTGGGGCACCATACCATAAGCTACAAGAATTTCATGTCCACCTAAACAAGGTATCCTCCATTGATAACATATATATATATATATATATATATATATATATATATATATAATAAGTTCCTTATTTTCATTTACATTCGCAAATACATCCATCATCCAACTAACTATTAACAACATTTACAAAAAAATAAAAGATATCCAACCAACTCTTGATAATAATTTGCAACTTAACCTAGTGGGAACTGTCATGCACCGTAATGTCTTACGGCAGAGCGGGTTCTGAGGAGTTACAAGTTGACCCTGATGACAGCATATAAATGAAGCGATAAAGATATAAATGATTCAAGATTAATTTAAGGTTTCGAGAACTTACATCCACCTCACTCTTACTGCCAAGTAGTCCTGATGAAAATACATCCACACTACAAGGGGAAAAAAACTGCAGGAAGTTATTTTTCTTGAACCCACCAACTCAAATATCAGAGTTGCCAACTAGCCACCTAGTAAAGGAAAAAGTTACAAATTTTTTCATTCTCAATTATATTGAGTACAATGCTCCAAAGCACAAACCAAGAACATACAATTTTAAGTTTTTCATACATGAAGATATTACCAAGAAGTTTGAAATTAACATCAAACCATATCAACTCTACTAATTATTATGTTTATGAATAAATGATTTGTAGTAAAAAAAAATAATAATAATAAATAAAGAAAACATATCCAAGGTTTGGGTAACCACACAGGCCCTTAAGATAGCTCTAAATAGAGGCCTCCAAATTCTCTTGGCCTATAATTATAAGTTTGTTGGAATCAAATAAAGTGAAAAAAATGCCATCCAAGGTTCAGATGAGAGCTTGGAAGTATGAAAAGATTGCTGAAATTCTAACAGAAAATCCACTATCAAAGTTATTTTATCCCAATCAAGACAAGTTTGTATGCTCAATTATGCTTATCTTTTGTTAAAAGGGTGTTCAACATGTAAAGAAAAAAAATCCTTTCACAACATAATTTGGATAGCCTATACTAATATATAGCTAATCCCCAAAACCTCCTAGTGCAACTTTACTTGAAATCTAACAGCTTTTTGATGCGTTCAGGAGTTCAATCCCATGTAAGGCTCATGGTGGCTTGTAGTGTTGATGAATTCAATGTATTCAATTAGTGTGTGTGTATCACATGCATTTTTCATATTGGAACATGCAATGGCATTGACATGAGGGGTCTACATGCATGTGGAATAGGGAACCTCTATATACAATATATCCTGTTTTGTATTTTTGTGACGAAGGCAACATGCGTGTGGAGCCCTATGGATCCACAAGCAAGCACACATGCTAACATGGCACATATGTAATATTCAAGCTTTCCAGGAAGTGGGGGATGCTATTTTATCTTCTGGCCAAATAATCAATCTGGTCCACTTGGGTGGGCCACATTGTAAAAAAAAACAGAAGGCTAAAACACCCTGATGTATAGACTGGCATGGCTTTTGGGCTAGGGCACCTACTTGGTGGGGATCACATGATGGAAGGCCTGGATGTCTAATACATGCTATCAATTTGCCATACGTCTTTGCACATAGATGTGCTTGGCTGTACGCATGGGATTAACTAACCTCTTATCATAATTACCTACAATCAATGTAAATAAATAGAACTAAAATACACATCCACATGAATTATAAGATCGTTATTACTGTTGTTGTTGATTTTTTCTATATACAGTTCATTTTTCTAATGTCTTGAGTCCGAACATTATCCTATGCGGTCATACTTGGCTGGATATATTGAGCTATTTGGTAGTAGCAAAAATTTAACCTCGAATAACCCTACATGGTTAACCTCGGCTATCAGACTCATGTAATCTTAGATTAATTATTTTCATGTTGTTTCTCAAGCAGGCAAAGGAAGGATTATGTGCTACATTTAGCTCATGTATATATTAAAAACTTAGCACATGTGCATGTGTCATGCTTAAATATGTCGGAAGATTTACAGTAGACTATGCAGCATATGTGAGGCACTTAATATGTCGGAAGATTTACAGTAGAGTAGCCTTTCGTCTGTTGAATCATATAAATAGGTTCTAAGTTAGAGCAAAACCTGATGGGAATGCTTGAGAGGTTGTCAAACCCCTCAGATTCTCAAGTTAAGAAAGGGAATGGTTTCCACAGTTGAAGGATTTCCTCTGCTTGAAGTTTTACAGCCTCTCAAGCACAGATCATGCTTCTCGTATACATGCTTCTATTTGTGTATTTGCTTTATTAATGCATGGGCTGTTCAATCTTGACATGGATTAGTTAAATGCCCAATATAACCCCTTAAAAAATTTCTAATTAAGAGTTGAATTTTGAATCCCTAATTAGGGATTTTCAGTTTTTTAATCTATAATCCACAATTAGGGAATCGACACTACAAATCCCTAATTAGGGATTCGAAACTCAAAAATTTCCAATACACAAATCACTGCACAATGTTACTATAAGGATTAAAAAAGCTATAAAAAAAAGCCCAAATTGATATGAATAGATAAGGAGAGAGAGAGAGAGAGAGAGAGAGAGAGAGAGAGATACCTGGCGAGAAAAAGAGATCGAGCGGAGAGAGAGAGGGAGAGGCGTAGACAGAGAGGGAAAGGCGCAGAGAGGGAAGGAGAGATGGAGGGAGAGGGACCGGTTAAGGCGGGCACCCTAATCACTCTTCATATCGGACGCGGATGAGCTACTTACAGGTGAGTAGCGAGACTCGCTACTGAAGTAAGCACCAAGTTATGTGGTCCCCACCATGATGTATGTTTTGTATCCATACCGTTCATACATTTTTAGAGATCATTTTAGGGTATTAACCAAAGAATGATGCAGATCCAAGGCTGGAGTGGACCCCACCACAGAAAAAAGTGGGGAGAGTGATGGCTACCGTTGAAACCTTCCAAAGGTCCATCGTGATGTTTTTTTGAGATCCAACCTGTTCATGTGTTAGCGAAGACATGGAAGAAGGGAAAACACAAATATCAGCTTGATCAGGAACTTTTGTGGACCTTAGAACTTTTTATGGTGGTCGTCACTCTCCCCACCGTTTACTGCGGTGGGGTCCACTCAAGATTTTGATTGACTCATTCTTTGGATCATCTCCTAATATGATCTCTCCAAGTGGATGGACGGTGTGGATACAAAACATACATCAGGGTTGGGCCCACAGAACTCAGTGACGTCACTTCAGTAGCAAGTCTCCGTACTCAACCTGTCAATAGCTAATCCGCGTCCGGCGGATGGAAATACGCTAGGTGACGTCAGCAAGTTCTGTGGGTCCCATCACGAGTTATGTGTTATATCCAAACTGTCCATCCATACGGCGAGCTCCTTGTAAGGCTTGAGACAAAAAAAAATAAGACAAATCTAACTATCAAGTGGACCACATGATCAAAAGCAGTGGGGGAATAAAGATCTACCATTGAAACCCTTTTAGGGGTCACATAATAAGAAATTTGTTTTTCCTCTTCATCTAGGTCTTTGTGACCTTATGGACAGATTGGATAAAAAATAAACGTTATGGTGGGCCCTACGAGCCCTACAAATTTTTTAATAGTGAAAATCATCACCCCTGCTGGTATTTGTGGTGTGGTCCATTTAATCTTTGGATATGATTCGTTTTTTGGATAATTCTCTAAAATGATCTCGAAAAATGGATGAATGGTGTGGGTTAAATCCAAAGCTCAAGTAGACCATGCCACACAAAGTAGTGTGGAATAATGATTTCCACCGTTGATACCTTCCTTGGGCCCACGGTAATGTTTATTTGTCATCCAACCTGTTCATAATATCAGAAAAAATATGAATGAAGAGAAAACACAAACATCAACTTGATCCAAAACTTGTATGGCCTCCAAGAATTTTTTAATGGTAGAGATTCAATCACATTATTTCCCGTGGTGTGGCCCACTTGAGCTTTGGATATGCTT
Source organism: Magnolia sinica (assembly GCF_029962835.1). NCBI lineage: Eukaryota > Viridiplantae > Streptophyta > Magnoliopsida > Magnoliales > Magnoliaceae > Magnolia > Magnolia sinica. Next base: position 28,294,947 of record NC_080581.1, read on the forward strand.
CCTTTTTGTTCTTTAGACCTCAAATTATCCGTTAACATGGATGAATGGAATGGATAAAATAAATAAATAACGATGGACCCCCATAGAGTTTACTCAATTAGGTGTAATGAGTAACTCACCTAAATGTTGAGGAGAGGGGTTTCTTTAAAACATTCATAATCATATATTGGGCCTTCTTAAATGTGATTCACATATCCAACCCACTCATTATGTGTGTCCCACTTGGATGAGGGGTTAGACCAAGTTTCAACTGCATCCAAAACTAATGTGGGCCCCACCAAGTGCTTTTATGTTTTTTTGGATGTCTTCATATGGTTTTAGATAGTATGGCCCACCTGAGTTTGGTATACGGATGATTTTCGGGGATATCTCATAACCTAAAGGGAACACATCAAATGCACGATGTTGATGTTCGACACATTAAGATGGGGCCCACAAAACTTACTAACATTAATTCTTAGGGTCTCGTGAGGTCAATAAGTTAGGTCACAATTTTGACCAGAATATTTAGCCCATTTTATATGTTTGATCCATTCACTCTATTTTACCGTTCTATACCCTCAATTTGACTAATTACTCGCCCCGATGAGGCTACAAATTTTTTTTTTCACAGATAAATTTCAATTTACATTTAAAAATAACATTTTTTTTTTCTAAATGTATATTTTTTACGCTTAATTTTTCTTTGAAAACTTTTAACAAAATATCAATTTTATTATAATATATTTCAAAAAAAATTAAAATACAAATTCTGAATTGTTATTTTCAAAATTTCAAAAAATTTCTCAAATTTTATTTTATTTTTCTCGAAAATTCCAAAATGCCAATTTTTTTTTCTTCGAAAGCATCATTTTGTTTTCAACTTTTCAATTTTCATTTTTAAAATTATATATATATATATATATATATATATATATATATATATATATATATATATATATATATATATATATATATATATATATATATATATATAAAATCTCAATGTTTTTATAAATAACTTTTTGTTTTAATTTCAAAATTTTAACATTTTCAATTATTTTTTAAAATCAAAATTTTTTTCAACTTCTTTATTTTTTGTTTCAAAATGTTTATTTTTTTGTTAAAGTATCGATTCTTTAATATTGTTTAATTTTAAAATTTTCAATTCTTTCTAACTTCTCCATTTTTTTTGAAAAAACAAAAGCATTTTTTTTTTTCTAATTGTCAATTTTATTTTATTTTGAACTTTTAAATTTTTTTTTTTAATTTTTCAAAATACAAACACTCATTTTCTTTTTCAAAATATTTTCATTTTTTAACATCGTCAAAATTTTCACATTTTTTAGAATCTTTTTAATTTTCTTTTTCAGGATATTATTTTTTCTCGAAATTAAATTCTTTTTTTTCAAAATTATCAATTTTATTCAATATTCTTTTTTTTTTCCCCACAAAATAGATTTTTATCAAGTCACGATTTTTATTTTTTCAAAATCTCATTTTTTTTTTCCTCAAACATTGTTAATTGTTTTTTTGACTTCTCAATATTTTTTTTCATGTCATATTACAAATCATTTAAATATTAGTTTTAAAATTTTTAAAATTAAAAATTTCCACTCATTTAATATAAAAACAAATTTCATTATTATTATTTTTTTTGCATCCAATCAATTGTTAAAAATTAATATTAGAAACAAGTATGTACAATTAAACCATTGAATTTGTATTAAAAAACAATTCTTAGAATAGAAAAAAAAAACATAACTTTCCACCATTTTCTTAAAAAAATAAATGCTCGAGGCAAAAGTCCCTTTACGACGGACCATGATCCATCCCAAAAGCAACTAAAAACGTTGGAATTGCTATTTTGGGCGGGAATTTGCAGCAGACCAATACGCAAAATCAAAATTTGTAACGGATTTAGTCCGTCGCTAGGTTACGACGGACCAAACATTTTCCATTAGCGACGAATTAAATCCGTCGTAAATTCACGATTTTGGCAGTGTTAAGCTAGCCCTCATCGTTCAATGTAGACCCAAACCCCACAAATTTTTTTTTTTTCTTTTCTTTTCTTTTCTTTTTTATTGCAAGATTGCCTTCTAATAGGCACACCTTTTCCATCCTGACATAAGTTTCTTTTTATTACAGGATTGCCTTCCAGTAGTCATAGATGAGTTGGGCCACATTTCAGTTGGGCTGTACATGGTCTAAGCGAGGCCCAGTTGAAAAGTGGTCCTGCATTTTAATTTCGACCACAGCCCACTGCATTTTAACTTTGTGGCATGTGTTTTATCCACACCGTCCATTCATTTTTTCAGATCATTTAAATGCTTAATTCCAAAATTGAGGTAGATCTAAATGTCAAGTGGACCACACAACAATAAAGATTGAATGTCCTCTATTAACAACCTCATCGGGTCCACCGTAATGTTTATTTGACATCCAACCTATCGATTAGCAATGACCTAATGAACGGTATGGATGGCATTTAAACATTACGGTGGACTTAAGGAGCTTTCAACCATAGGCATTTCCCTAACCAATTTTGTTTTCCTATTGTTGGGTCCACTTGAGTTTTGAATTTGCCTCATTTTTTAGGGCCCGCCCTAACATCATTAGACAAAATGGATGACGGGGTGAATTTGTCACAAACATCATGGTAGGCCACAGCTTCCAATCATAATGAGTTTTTCTTTTTTCTTTTTCTACAAATCACCTATATCCATAACTCAAACATGCTACACCATGTAGAATAATTGGGATGGGATGCCAAAAAGGTTGGTTGTTGAGCTACCATGGTCTTTATCTTTCATCAAACTAGTTAATTCAGGTCTAAATCACAAGGATGAGGAGACGATACAAAAATCAATCTGATACAATGCCTAGGTGGGCCACACCATGCCAACTTAGTGTTGCTAGGACAATTTACACTACTCCCGTTGATAGGGGATCATATGAATTATTAATCAAGTTTAACTTGTGCATGCACAATCTAAATAATGGTTTTCACTTGATGGATAGAGTGTGTTTTATATATACAACACGGTGGATCCCAAAAGCTCGTGTATGGTAAGTGTAGACTATTCCGGTCTAATTTTTCCTGCCAACATGTCACTCAGGTAAAACATTATTAAATTGGTAGGGCTCTCCATAAAGATCACATGACATAATAATCCGTGCCAAGAGAGATGAAGTAAAATTGAAGTATATGTATTACATCATAACACATGGCAGAAATCTAACCAATAGTCAGAAGGGGCCATCCGTGAAGATGCCCTGCTTTATAAACCAGACCGATCACCTCAACAGGTGGCCGGGTCACCGAGGTAGGTGAGAATATATGGATGATTGGAAAGAAAAATCACCGTTAGAAATGCATGCATGGCCTACCTTATGAGTGTGCTAGCATGGATTTTTTCACAGGGCATGTCACATAGGTGCCACACCTTGTAAATGATCCGCGTATCCCAAACATGTGCCACAATGGCATATGTGCCCTTCTTCACCTTTTCAATCCCCAAACAGTGGGTACTTGGACTCTTAGTTTCCTGTACATCTGGCATAATTGTAACAGGTCAGGTCCCATTTTTTGAACCCATCAAGAAGCAGGTTTGGCTTGTTTTTTGCCTTTTGGACCCTGTTAAAATCAGGTCTAGTAGGTTCAGGTCAGTTTCATGAGATGGATCTTATTAGTTTGGCTAGTCAGTCTGGTGGGATCCAATTAATTTTAACTGCAAAGTTACATGTGTTTAATATATATATATATATATATATATTGATTACTCGGGGTTAAAAGAAATGAGATTTCCTATTCCACACATATATACGAGAGCTTATTTACACACCATACACGTGTTAAAGTGAGATGTGCGTGAGATCAAATTCATGCATCTGGCTCACCCAAACTCAACTCAAAACCTAGATCCAAAGACCCCATGTGTAACCTGATTGGATCCGAGTTTGGGTCTTCACGAATTAGACTTGGGCCGTAGGGACACAACCTGACAAGTCCCTGAACTAGTTAGCCCGAGAATGGGTGCTATAAGACCATACCCAAACCCAACAAGTCGACACCCATACTGATATGTATTTTGCTGCATTAAAAGTTCTATATTGTTCCCTCTCACAGTACGCATTGCACCATCATCGATAATCAAGACCTTTGATTCGGTTGGACACTGTGGATAGAGTATATGCCAAAATTTTCAAAGGTTAGACGACCTTAATGGAAGGTTGATTGGCACATGATCACTATAAATGTGGGACAACCTTAATGGAAGGTTGATTAAGCTAGTGGACCCTTCCATTATGAACTGCTCCCATAAAATCACATTAGTTGGGTGGTGATGGGAAATGATCCACCATCTAGCTGCCCCTCAAATGTATCAATATTTAAGGTTGTACTTCCAAAGGGGTGGTAATGGGACAGGATCGAGTTGAACCGGGCTTTTAATAGCTCAATTTTAATTGGACCCAAAATTCATGTGTAGTGCCCACAAGCAATGGCTTCATGTGCATAAGAGCGACCTCATCTATTAGGTTTAACACACATTTCCTAGCCACAAAAGTAAGTCCAGCCCAACAATTAGGTGGGCCACAGCATAGGGAACGGTGTGAAGTCATCCCTAAAACCCCTATATTCACTATATTAACATTGTGTTGCCCACCTAAGTTATGAAAAAGCATGATATTTAGGGTGATGATACATCCCAGTAAATGAGGTGCATTAGATGAAATGGATTGGATGTCATCTAACTGCTGCTGTAAGCCCCATAAAATTAATGATGGGCCCGACTTCCCTATGGTATGGCCTACTTGTGCTTTGGAACGACTTGATATTTAGGTCCTAGGGTGAAGTTGGGCAGTACACATGATGAATGAGTGGTGGATTGACATGATTATTTAGGCCAAAGGCACAATCACCAAAAGTCCCGCCGAACACACATGTTTGTTGACATGTGTATAGATGCATAGCTAAAATAAGACATATTTACAACTTATCCTCCACACAAACGGCCCACGCACATGTCAATCCTGACCATCCAAGGGTAGTAGACATATCTCTCTCAACTGTTTTCTTTGGTGTGGCCTACCTGAATCAAAACTGATTTTTTGTCCTTGAACCTAACATTGGATTACATGTCGAGTGGTCTCAAGGTAGGCCTCATAAAATCAAGGGTGGCATCTTTTTCTTCTTCTTTTTTTAATAGTGGAAATTTAAGAATAGTTGAGAGATGATAGCTCACCATTGATTTTTAAGGGGCCACCATAGTGTATATACATGTGAAATCCACTCTGCCCGTTAGGTGTAATCCTAGGTTAGTTTCGATGCCAAAAAATCAGGTTAATCCATTAGATAGGTGGGACACTAGCACTAAGTGTGTATTCCCATGTTAGGCTCAATTAAAAAAAAAAAAAAATAATAATAGGTTAATCCATTACTCAGGTGGCCATGCCAAAAGAAAAGAGATACATCCACCCTAGATTTTTATGGGTCCCATTGTGATGATTATAAGAAATTTACTCCAACCGTTAGATTTCAAACCAATCTTTAGGCTTAGGGCCCAAAAATAGGCCTATACATGATCCAAATGGGCCCCACCAAGGGAAACAATTTTGAGGGTGAGCATTGCTTGTACCCTGTTTCCAATCATGTGGTCCACTTGAATCATAGATGCATTAGAGTTGTGGGCAATGGACATAATATGAGGTGATGCACCTAATGGACAGGGTGTATTTCATATAAACATTATGGTGGGGCCCACCCAAGCTGCCAACTCGTTGCTCACATGGCTGAACCCCAGCTTCCATTGAAAAATCTCTTAACGGAAGTTGCCAAATGATAATTAATTAAATCAATGTAGCTTATTAAAAAACTTCTTAAAAAGAACCTATATGCACCTTGAAAAAGCTCATTGAGTGGCGAGATTTTATTAGCAACGGTATGTAGCTGGAGAGGGTGGCGCACAACTCAATCTGCATCCAGGGAAGGCTCACCAAAGTTTTCAATGAGGACTTCCCCCCATTTTGACCTTTATCTCCCTGGCCAAGCTCTGACTTGTTCATTTAACAATTGTCAGGCTATTGATGATTGGTGGGCCAGGACTAACCTAAGCTTGCTACTTTAGGAGTGCAAATGGATCCTAACCACCCCCACATCCATTTAATAATTCGGTCTATATTCGCCCCATTGGGTAATCCTCACCAATAATTCGGTCTATATTTGCCCCATCAGACTAATTACCCCATAAGGCGAGTCACACTTGTAGGTGAAAAATGGATGATTAGTAGGAAAATTCAACATCACTCAATAATTGGACCGGGCATATGTCATATAGATGCCCCAACTGGTTAATAGCCAAATGCCTCAAACGTTTGCCATATTGGCATGGTTGGGATGAGACATACACAATTAAGAACCTTCTAAATTGAGTATGGAGCCTGCTTTGATGGATGTAGGACATCAAATCCATACATCATGTGCATCCATTAATGCTCTCTTAGGGCCTCAAAAAATTAGGCCCCCATTTTTAAATAGAATTTGAAGATATTGGCAAGACTTTCAATTCCTAGTCTTGGTGTGAATACCCACCTTTAATGTGGAAAACAGTTGATGTGCTAGCGGCAGCCCGCCGCCCATTTTGTGCAAGTAGCATTAAACTTGAATTTTCAAAAAAGGAAAAAGAAAAGAAAAAAGAAAATTTAGAAAAAGCCACCTCTGTAATATAAAATTTTACATTCTGGTACTAGATTAACCTATATGGTGAGTCCTAGAAATGCAACGTCAATAACTGCTCCAAATTAAAGCTCAAAACTCGTAGGCATCGCTCACAACTGACCAAATCAACTAGGATCAGGAGACCAAAAGAAAACTCTGAAAGAACTCATCAACAACTAGTATCACTCGTATTGACTCATAAGTAACAGGTTAGCGGTGACTTTTCTAAGAAAACTGAACCTAAACCAGGCATCTCTTGAAATTTTAACTTCTTTCAGTTTTTCCAGAAGTAATAGCTGATAACATTAGTTAACTTGCAGAGAATAACAGACATATCAAACATATCTAACACATTTAAAACTTCTATAGAATTTTAAAAAAAGAAAAAAAGAAAAACCATTTACAACTATAACCTAATACCCACCTAGAATGCAGAGCACCACACATCTTTTTGGGAACTTTTGGACTGTAGAAGCTATATGAGTAATGATCTCTACAACCTGTTGTTGAACCTGTATTCATTCACAGGAATTTGACTGCACTGCTATACATAAAATATTAAAAATAAAGGACAAAATGGAAGGATGAAGTACCTGAACATTTTTCTCACCCCATCCAGGAACAGCACAGAGAAAACGGATCAAGATTTCTGCAGACTGGTCAAGGTTGTCAAGACCTTCTACTGCCTGTTTTAACGAGATAATTGCTGCCAACAGAATAGAGCTTACTACGTACATCTTTTCTTCTTCTTCTTCTTCTTTTTTTTTTGAGAGAGAGATGACAAGAATTTTTTATTAAACCACTGCCAAGAGATCAAGGCAACAAAAGAATACAAGGCAGCCGCAGCTATGAAAAACAGGCAAAAAGGGAGGCAGATCTCGTCTCCAAGCAATCTCTAACTAAAAAAGAAAATTTTCCTAACAACAATCTCCTCAGAAGCACTTCTATTGAGGAAGCAAAGAATCAGAATAATTCAAGCCAGATCAAAGAATCAAGCCAAAGTGCCAAACTCAGGGAATTCATAAGGCAATAATAGGAATTCCATATTTACCAAGTTTACTTATTATCAGAGTGATTCACACCGTAACTGTTCTATTGAACTTTACACCAGGCTAAACTGCCAAAATACATTAATGTTGAGAAGTGTTCCGAATAAAAAGTCAACCCAATAAGTGGAAACTATTCCACAACTAACTGAAGGACTTTATGTTAATGCAGCTAGAATGCGGAGCAAAACACTAGTGTTAACAGGCAGGTGGAGATGATGATGATGTGTCACTATTAATGGATGGTGGATTCATCCAAATATCTAGCCACTTGCATGTTTTCTTTTTCTTTTTCTTTTTCTTTTTCTTTTTTTTTTTTTCTTTCTTTTTTTTTTTTTTTGCATATTTACTGTCCTGAAATCAGTTTTTTTTTCTTTTTTCAAGGTGGGTAGCAAGCCGCCAGAAGTACATTAAGAAAACAGGGGATTTCTGCGCACTTGGTTTTGAGATGTACAGAAATTGGCTTTTCTTTTGGATCTTAATACCTTAGTCCAGCAAAACAAAAATCGCTGACAGTCTGAGTTGAGGCCATTAAGCTATGGCTTGATGCAGTAGTCGAACCAATTCAGGAATTTATCGAGAGGTAAGGAGACAAATTAGTGGTATATCCCTAGTATTCATACTGACAAGAAGCCCTCAAATTGCAGCTGCAATCCAACTTGAAAGATTGGTAATTGCAATGTGAAACTAATCTTGTGTTATCGTGGTATATCCCTTCCACTCCTCCTCGGACATTAACCAAATTTCCGATATCTCCCAGCGCCTTCCTGTTATTCCCTTCACCTGCAACAGGCTTCTGCTTTACGCCCAGAGCAGCTAGTCCACCTCTTGGTTGTTGAGGAACTATTGGCCTTGATGCCATCTCTTCTCCTTCCTGATTCTGCCGAAACACGATGGCACCAAGGCTCGAGATCACCGACGATAGAAAGACCTGGAAGCGGCCGTTCTGCGTCTCCACTTCGGTATTTGAATTCGCCACCGCGATCAAAGATCAACGGATGAGATTGGAATGGAAAGAGATCCTCCTTCAATCCTCTTTTCTTATTCTCTTCTCCTCTCTCTGCCTCAGATTTTCTTTCTGCTCTCTGTTTTCTTTGTTTTTTAACCATGCCCCATTTGATTTTAAAATAAATTTTAAACACACACAACAATGATCCAAGCATTTTGCTCCATCATACGTATTCCTTCCAGATAAACGACCTAAAATCTTATCACAACCAATTCCCAAACTCTCCAGTCTCTTAAATTTACATTTAAAATATTTAAAGATCTTTTTAATACAGGAAGCCTCGTTATTCCTGTGGATCCTGCCACTCACTAACTACTCTTCCAAACAAAGAACCCGAACAAGAAGAAAAATACAAGAGAGAGAGAGAGAGAGGAGATGATCTCACATAGCACCTACGGTTGGGAACTGACCTGGATCTTCAATGGAAGGAGCTGCCACATTATTCATCACATCGCCTCCAGAAAATCCAGAAAATTCTGAGAAGCAGCTTGCATTGGAGCTAGGGCTTTCTTCGGTGCTGCTTTCTACTGACAGATCGTCATTATCGTCATCTCCCAACAGATCGAAAGGGTTCGCAGTCGCCATTTCCTCGGCTGATTGAAAGAAAACCCTAATGCGCAGAGATATAGCAGCAACTGAGAAAACCCTAGCTTTTTCCCACATATTGGTCCATCGATGCAAGATCTACGTCCAGAACGAGCTCTCTTTTCCTCCCTTTCACCTTTTCTTAAGGTGAGAAGATAAAAGAGATCTGGAAACCTTTGCCGCAACTAAAGAGAGTGAGAAATGAGGGACAAGACGTGCAGTCAATCTTAAGGTGAGAAGATTGGAGATTTGAAGAGAGAGAGAGAGAGGGAGATATATATATATATACATGCAAGACGAGAGATTAAAGAAAAGGGGAAAGCAAAAGAAAGGGGAAAGCAAAAGAGCCGCACGTGGAAAGAGAGTACGGTCGTTGCACTCAGAAACGGTTTAGAACCGTGTACAATTAGAAACGGCTTAATACCGTTTCTGAACTAAAGAACTAGCTGTACCTAATAAACAATTTTGGTGTAGTGTGGGTTGAGCACCTACTAGGGTCGATTCACATAAGCATCATCACAGTGGAGCCACCCCACATGGTCAACCCTAGCTCCCATGGCCAAAGAAATCTCAAGCAATACAATTGCGTGATATCTTTTTTCCTTAATTAGATATACCTGGGGGTATCAATGAGCTCAGGCCAAGCTCTACTAAAGCCCATCCCTCATTATTTAATGTAAACCTGAACCTAGCCTAGCCTAGCTTGTGACAAGCCAAATAATCTAGCCTAAACTCTTTTATTTTTTGCCAGCCTGAGCTCGTCACCTGAGAAATCAGGGGTGGGCATTAGTCTTACAACGGTTTATGCTAAAATATTAGAAAAGAGAATGTCTCAAGTCTAACTTGTTGGACCACAATTTAAGGTCATCCGAGTGGACAACTTACTACCTGTTAAATTTACTACCAGTGTTAGTGCTTGTGAAATCCAATCCTCCTGATAGCTTGGCCCTACCATGAGGATCACCTAATGTGAGCATCATTCTATCTACTCATCAAGTGACCCACACAATTGAAAACAATGTATAGCCATTGATAAATAACAAAATAAAAGTGTAGCCACTTGATGAGTGGAGAGGGATGAGTTTCATGTAAAAATTGCTCACCATTGGTTCAACATTCAAAAGGGAATTTTACTGACCCAACATTCACTTTGAGCGCAGCTTGGCTGCAACTCTAGAACCAGCTATGCGGGTGGACTGTAAGGCCCACTTCATGTATGCATTGTATATCCATGTTGTCCATCATTTTTGCCAACTTATTTTAGGGCATGGTCCTAAAAATGAAGTTAAAAATAAAGTAGTTACAAATATCAAATGGACTACATCGGAAACAGTGGTCATTGAACGACCACAATTAAAAACTTCCTAGTGATGACCATAATATTTGTTGACCATCCAAACTATTGATAAAGTCCAATCTAATCTAAAAATTTTGTGGCCAACAAAGGTTTTTAATGGTCAGTAACCTCCTGTGGTCCACTTAAAAATTATATTTGCTTGATTTTTGGGAACATGCCCTAAAATAAGCTGCCAAATCAATGGATGGCACATATATGCATTAAATACGTCTATGTGGGCGCTATGGTTAGGGTTATACCTATATTGATAGTTTAGGGTCACAGCCAAGTCATGCTCCTTGACTTTTTATGGGCCTACTATGATGCATATGCGAGAACCATTTGATGTGTAATCTCACATTACCCATAGAGAAAAAAAGCTAGGCCGTCTTGTAATTAAGGTGGGGCACACATGGAAAGAGTTGGGAGAGACGTCCACCCTTGAGTTTTATAGGGCCCACCATGATGATTATATAAAATCCACTCTAGTTGTTAGATGCCACACCAAAACTTAAACCTTATAGTCAAATTCAGGCTCATATGTAATTTAGGTGGGCCACACCAAGAGAAACAATTTGCAGTGTGAAAATTGCCTTGTATACTATTTCTCTAATGTGCAGTTTACCTTAACAATGGACGAATCTGATTTTTGGTTCTTAGACCTAAAATATGATAATACATTTTCTGGGTGTATTTAACATAAACAACATGGTGGGGCCCACCCAATTCGTAAGGAGGACATAAATTTCTTTTGTGTTATAGGATTTCTTCTTTCAGTAGTCAAAGGCTGGTTGGTCACATTGGTTGTACGTCCATGCCCTTCCCAATTAGAAAATGAGCCTGCATTTTAAAATCAAGCCTGGCCTGGGCTTGACAGCACGACCCAAGTCTACCAAGAAAGGAGCCAGGCACAAAAGGCCAATGGGCCAGCCCAGCCTGTATTATACCACATGAGAAAAAGAAAGGGAATTTTAGGTAGTAAGGTTAATCGCTATCCCCGGATTATGAAATTTTTATATAGTATCTCCCGTCTCCACCTCCAAAGGTCATTACTCTGGCGAAGAAAGGTCTAGATACAATCATGAATTTGATGGTCAGTGCCCTATGAGCAGAGAGATGGTAACCATTTGTTGTACCTTTAGAACATTTCTTATTTGTAGACCAAGAGGGGACCCACCCATGAATTAGTTAATGGGTGGGCCCCACTTTCCTTGAAATCAGAATCAAGGACTAGAATTCGACAGTGACCCCTCTAGTACGCACCTTGGTACTGGTGATGGAAAAGCTCTATAGGCCCCACCATGATATGTGTTTTATCCACTCCATCCACCCTTTTTTTTCTAGCTCATTTTATGACATGAGCCCAAAAATGAGGCAGATCTAAATCTCAGGTGGACCACACCGTAAGGAATAATGGCAATCGAATGCCCACCATTAAAAACTTCTTGGGAGCCACAAAAGTTTTTGTTCAAGCTTTTATATATATATATATATATATATATATTACCTTTATCTTGGTCTGTGTGATCTAATTGACGAGTTGGATGGAAAATAAACATCACAGTGGGACTTAAGAAGTTTTTAATGGTGAGTGCTCAATCACCACTGTTTCTTATAGTGTGTTCCACTTGAGGATTGCATATGTTCATTTTTGGGCTCATGACTTAAAATGGACTTTAAAAATGGACGGACGGCATGGATAAAACAAATACATTATGGTGGGGCGTACAAAGCTTTTCCATCACCAAGGTAGATATGGGAGGGGTCACTATTGTAGCAATTCCAAGAATAAGGGCAGCAGTTGGGTGGTCCAACAAAGACTTCAAGCTAGAGGACGTCTCTATACTCAGGTAGATTGTATGATAGATGATACATAGAGGATTTATATATTGCATACTTGCAATACAAGTAGTTCAATTTAAACCCTCCAACTTATGGCCCAACTTAAATATGAATTAGAAAAATTAAGCTTGCTAAATTATCTGACCATCGGAAGTTGGGCATTTATTGGACACGATAAAATTGAAAAGGCATCCATGGTCCCATTTCAACAAATAAATATCCAATAATAAGAGTTTAGGATTTTCAACCAATGAGATCAAATACTTACATATCAGGCGTCAAGAGTCTGCAGCCAGGCTTGCGGGATTAGGCGTGGCCAGCTCACAAATTGATATGCTCTACCACATCACATAATGCTCACTTTCATCACCCCACACTCATCTTGCAAACCTTTTCCTTCAGTATGACCCATGTGAATCATGAATTTATCTAATTTTAGCAACACGCTTAGAAATTTTGGTGTGGTATCTAATGGTTGGAATGGATTTCATATAATTATCATAATGGACCCCGTAAGAATCTTGGGTGGATGGCTCTCCCAACCATTTCCTCTGTTGTGGCCCACTTGAATCACGGGCTAGTATGATTTTTGGCTTAAGGCCCAAAGTGAGATTACCCATTTAATGGTGGGAGTGCATTTCGCATAAACATCACGATGGGACCCTTGAGGTGTACTACTCCCAACAGCTATCGATTTTGGTTTGTATATTAGTCTTTTTAAGGGAGACTCACCTTTGATTTCTGACGGGGCTACCACGATGCCTATGTGAGATCCACTTGGATGGTTAAATGTGTAATGCAACATTATGCATAGTATAACAGATCATGTTAAATGTGATTCAAGTGGGCCACACCAAAAGAATAGTTTGGAAAGAGACATCTACTCTTTATTTTTATAGGTCTATCATAAGAAAACCACTGCCCCACCATAATATATCATGGTTCATAAAAAATCAGGCCCAATCATGATTTAGATAAGCAAGACTTGGGTAAGCAATTAGGAAGGTTAGCATTGTAAATAGTTTTCCAATAGTATGGTTTGATTTTTGGTCACTTGGCCTAATATATATGGTGAAGAATCTGGTGGTTGAGATGAATTAATTTTAAGTAAATATTTTCTAAAATATATAATTCTAAGGAGTGTAGAAAATCACACAAAAAATTCCCGAGATTTTAACCATCTGGCTATTGGACTGGTGGGAATTTATTGGATGGTCTAAAATGAAAACTATCAACCCTATTCGTACAAGCAAGCGTCTAAACAAACTGATGTTTGGATTTTGGCTTGGAAACAGTGGGATGAAAAATCTAGTCAGATTTATTTGAGTCAATATATACCACATCAACAATTATGAGCCCCTACGTATCAAGCTTCATTCTCCGCCTGTGTATCATATAAGTGGTTTTCTCTTGCTGAGAAAATGACCACTGTAGATGCCACCTTTTACCCAGCGGCTTTTATGGAGCATCCCAAACTTAACTTCCCAACTTGGACTCTGCACTTATGGCCAGCAAAGTTGAGGACCAAAATACCTCTCCTTTTCACTATAGTTGCTTTCACTCCCTTTCCTCAATCCATTTCCACTACGAAAGACAAAAAACCCTTTTCTCCGGTACAAAAATCCCTCCATTGGATCGCACCATTCTCCCATTGGATTGCATCCTCTCCATACATCAGCATTTTCTCATCTTCTGAAAATGGCCAGTCCACTGAAGAAAGCACGCACCACAGGTATATTTTAATATATTGCCTGTTGGATGAAGCTTGCATCTGGGCTTTTGGTTCATCTATGTATACATCATCCGATGAACATGATGGATTACAAATAAAACATCATTGTGGAGCATAGCAAGTGAAATCGAATTGTGTACTGAGTCTCAGTACGCTCCTATCATACTGAATAAACTCAGTTGGGCTCACTTTGAATGTATGCAGTCTATCCACACCGTCCATGCGTTTTTCCATCTAATTTAAGGGGTTGAGCCTAAAATTGAAGCATATCAAAAGATCAAGTGGATCATACCACAGGAAACTGTGGGGATAATGATTTCCACTGTTGAAACCATACTAGGCCCAACAGTGATGTTTGTTTGTTATCAAACCTATTCATAAGATCATACAGACATGGATGAATAAAAAACACAAATATAAGCTTGATCCAAAACTTCTGTGGCCCCTAAAAATTTTTCAACAGTAGAAGTTCAATTCAAAATTTTCATGTCGTGTGGTCCATTTGAACATTGGATATGCTTCATTTTTAGGCTCAAGCCATAAAATTATTTGTTAAAATGGATGGATGAAGCGGATAAAATACATAAATGATGGTGGACCTCATGGGATTTACTCAGTACGCTAAGCGTAGTGAGTTACTCACTACACAATCCGCTTTCGTAGCAAGATTTCTACAATTAAATCACTGTTTCCTTTTGTATGATCTACCTGATATTTGGATATGCTACAATTTTGGGCTCAAACCCTTAATATATATGGAAAAATTGATGAATGTCGTGGATAGTCCACATACATTTAAGGTGGGCCCAAATCAGTTAACTTAGTAAGATAAAAGCATACTAATCAAATTGATTTCAAATTTTCAGAGTTCTTGGTCTATTTGACCTACTTTTCAATAATATGCTCGAGTTGTCGCTGACATTCCCAGTTCATGATTGGTTGAATTCTCTAAGTAATTCATGAATTTGACAGACAAATGATAAAGATATGATCGAGAATATCCACACATTCATGTGATGTTACGGAAAATCTATGAACCGCCTTGTCATTTTCATTAATTGCTCGGTCAACTTCACCGAAGTACTCGTTGAATTTCATGTGAAGCTTGTTCAATTATGTGTTAGGCTCGTTCAATTTCATTTCAAGTTCAATGAAATCTATGTTACCCTCGCTAAATTTCATGTTAACATCGCTAAATTTCAAGTTTGCATCACTGAATTTCATGTTTTCTCGCTCAATTTCTAGGTTGCCTTGCTCAAATTTCAGTTTCCCTCGCTCAATGTTAAGTTTGCCTTGCTTAATTTCCAGTTTGCCCCACTCACTTTATAGGTTTCCTCGCTCAATTTCCAGTTTGCCCCGCTCAATTTTCAGTTTCCCCCTCTCAATTTCCAGTTTGCCTCACTCAAATTCTAGGCTGCCTTGCTCAAATTTCAATCTTCCTCGCTCAATTTCTAGTTTCCCTAACTCAATTTCCAGTTTTTCCCGCTCAATTTCTAGTTTGCCTTGCTCAATTTCAAGTTTGCCTCGCTCAATTTCTAAGTTGCGTTGCTCATTTTTTCAGTTTGCCTCGCTCAATTTATAGGTTGTCCCGCTCAATTTATAGGTCGCCTGGCTCATTTTCTAGTTTGCCTTACTCATTTTGATAGTTTGCCTCGCTCATTGATATTCAAGATAAACGTCTCTATCCCACATTATCTTCCGCTTAATTCCAGGTGTTCTTTTTACAAATCTCTCAAACTTTACTCTCACGGTACTAATAAATTCACCGACGAACATGTTCTCCCCAGGTCCATACAACATTAAGTCTGCGATGGTGCTGTTGGGCAATAGAATTCGGAACTTGAACACTTCCTCTCTCACTCATCCGAGGATTCTATTTTGCCCCGCTCAATTTTCAGTTTTCCCCGCTGAATTTCATATTTGTCCTGCTCAAATTTCTGTTTACCCCGCTGAATTTCAAGTTTGCCCCGCTCAAATTTCATGTTTGCCCTGCTCAATTTCATGTTTGCCCCGCTCAATTTCAAGTTTGTCGCCCTCAATTTCCTGTTTGCCCTGCTCAATTTCATGTTTGCCCCGCTCAATTTCAAGTTTGCCCCGTTGAATTTCAATTTGCCCCGCTCAATTTCCAGTTTCCCTCGCTCAATTTCAAGTTTGCCCCACTCAATTTCCTGTTTGCCCTGCTCAATTTCAAGTTTGCCCCGCTCAATTTTCAATTTGCCCAGCTCATTTTCTAGTTTGCCTCGCTCATTTTGATAATTTGCCTCGCTCATTGATATTCAAGATAAACATCTTCATCCCACATTATCTTCTGCTTAATTCCAAGTATTATTTTTGCAAATCTCTCAAACTTTACTCTTACGGCACCAATAAATTCACCGATGAACATGTTCTCCCCTAGTCCATATAATATTAAGTCTGCGATGACGCCGTTAGGCAATAGAATTCGGAACTTGAACACTTCCTCTCCTACTCATCCGAGGATTCTACTTTGCCTTGCTCAATTTTTAGTTTGCCCCGCTCAATTTCATGTTTACCCCGCTCAATTTCCTATTTGCCACGTTTAATTTCAAGTTTGACCCGCTCAATTTCTTGTTTGCCCCGCTTAAATTTTAGTTTGCCCCGCTGAATTTCTAGTTTGCCTCGCAGAATTCCATGTTTCTCTTGCTCAATTTCAAGTTCGTTCCATTCAATTTCTAGTTTGGCCCGCTCAATTTCTAGTTTCCCCTGCTCAATTTCATGTTTGCCCGCTTAATTTCATATTTGCCTTGCTCAATTTCCCGTTTCCCCCGACTGAATTTCATGTTTGCCTCGCTCAATTTCTAGTTTGCCCCGCTTAATTTCATGTTTTTCCTGCTCAATTTTCAGTTTTTCCTGCTGAATTTCATGTTTGCCCCGCTCAATTTCATGCTTGCCCTGCTCAAATTTCAATTTGCCCCGCTGAATTCCATGTTTCTCCCCGTTCAATTTCTAGTTTGGCTTGCTTAATTTTCAATTTCCCCCGCTCAATTTCATGTTGCCCCGCTCAATTTCATGTTTGCCCCGCTCGACTTTCAGTTTTCCCCGCTGAATTCCATATTTATCTCACTCAATTTCAAGTTCGTGCCGTTCAATTTCTAGTTTGGCTTGCTTAATTTCCAGTTTCCCCCATTCAATTTCATGTTTTCCCCGCTCAATTTCTAGTTTCCCCATTGAATTTCATGTTTGCCCTGCTCAATTTCCAGTTTCCCTCACTGAATTTCATGTTTGCCCTGCTCAATTTCCAGTTTCCTCTGCTGAATTTCATGTTTGCCCCGCTCAATTTCCAGTTTCCCTCGCTGAATTTCATGTTTGCCCCGCTCAATTTCATGTTTACCCCGGTCAATTTCCAGTTTGCCGCGCTCAATTTCATGTTTGCCCTGCTCAAATTTCAGTTTGCCCTGCTAAATTCCATGTTTCTCTCGCTCAATTTCAAGTTCGCCCCATTCAATTTCTAGTTTGGCCCGCTCAATTTCTAGTTTGCCCCACTGAATTTCATGTTTGCCCCGCTCAATTTCCAATTTCTCCTGTCGAATTTCATGTTTGCCCCACTCAATTTCCAACTTCCCCCGCCAAGGCTCATTATTTCAAATTTTAGACTGTTGGACCATGGACCCCACATGAACACAATTCTTAACTCTTCAACAAATGCTTGATGGCAGGAACCATAATTCTTGTACAAACTAAGAGCTAACATGCTTGAATCCCCTACATTTTAACTATAAGACTCAAGCCCATTCCAGCAATTGTGAGGTTTGTGTTGAATGATAAGACCTTCCCAATAGCATCCGGTCACTGCATTGCAAAATCACTGCCGTAGAAGCTAGGGAATTTATGTTGGTTGCTGTAGTCCAATCCTTATCATTGAATAAAATTCCTCATAATTGATCCTCTCATCCTATGAATTAAATTTTAAATAAATGGTAAGTAACAATGCTTAGTTCTAGGATATAAAGCTTTCAACTTCTTAAAGTAAGAAAACCTCGTAACTCTTATTAAGGTTTCGTGTTTGCAAATATAGACCTAAGAAAGCGATGAGAGAGATAGAGATCAGGCCCAAGAAAGCGATCAAACCTGCTAATCGTCCCCTGGATAGATCAAATGGCCAGATATGTCAATCATGTAGGCTATGGGAGCCACTTGGACCCTATTTCAATGGTTGGATGTGCTCGTAGAGGCTCACCATTGTAACAAAGTATAACTAATAAAAATCAAAACAAAAGTGATTAAATGCAAATAGAACCAATAGTGCCAAATTAATGAACCAAACAATCCAAAAGCGAACTAACTGAGCATAATCTAATTTGATAGGTTCAGGCCACTGCTAGTGAATCATGAAACTTGAACCAATACCATGGAAATATGAACAGAGCAGCTAACTGTGGTTGAAATGTCATCAAGATAACTACACTACAAACATGTAAGAGATAGGACCTAACTTGTCCATTGAAAACAAGTAGCTTTGACAAAGATATGCACCCTGCTTGACATAATAAATAATGATGAGGAACCCTTTCCTTTTATTAACATGAATCTAGACCATAATACATGCTCATACATCAAAATTAATCAAAGAAAATCAACTTGAAAATTACAATGTAGGCCGAGTCATTGCAAAACCCGGCCTAGTTATGTATGTCATTTACATCTTTTCAAATGTAGGCCGAGTCATTGCAAAAGCCAGCCTAGTTATGTACTCTTTTAATCATTCTGCCTAGTCAGAAGATACCTTTTTCTTCTTATAATTATCTTCAATGAATAGTGGAGGGGGAAGCCATCACATCGAACTCGCGAGGCAATTGAAACAAGAGGAGTGGGGGGCACCAAACAAAACAAGTCATGAGTGTGTGTGTGAATATAAATATAAATATATATATATATATATATATATATATATATATAGAGGCTGTTGGAGCGGTTTATGGTACCTATGGCTGCGGTTATAATTCGTAGCTATAGGTCTCTTTGAAATCCACTTGTATTTTCATCCTCAAATGCCCTGTCCGTACGTGCAGGGTCTAAGTTGGGAAGTTAAGTTTCATATGTTCCATAAAAGACCACTGGTAAAAGGTGGCGTCTACAGTGGTCATTTTCGCTTGCTTATATTTGAAAGCAAACATCGGCTCAAGTCTCTCTCTCTCTCTAAGCAAACACCGGCTCCAGTTCAAGTATCTCTCTCTCTCTCCTCTCTCTCTCTCTCTCACGCAACGGTCTTTTCTTAACCGTCCTGCCCTGTCTCGAGAATATCCTCGGTCCTCTCTGTCTCTCTCTCCCTCTCGGCTTGCCCAAGAACCCTCTCTCTCTCTGCAATTGGAAAAGGCCGTCCTCGGGCGGCAGAGAAAGGCGTCCTAAGGCACTGCTCCAGCACCTCATCCCAAACCCTAGCTCTCCCCCAAGCCCGTCTACTAGCCTTTCGAATACGAATTCCAGGACCCGGTCTCCTACATCTCCAAGATCCAACCTGAGGCCAAATGCCACGGCATCTGTCGCATGTTTCCCCTCAAGAGCTGGGCCCACCCTTCACCCTCGACATCTCCTCCTCAACCTTCCCCACCAAATCCCAGGCTATTCCTGTCTCCAGTTCCACCCATCCGCCTGCGAGCTGGCTACCTTCGAGTTATAGTATACCTGCTTCCTTGAGAACCATTGTAGCTGCAAGCTCGAGAAGTGGGTTGCTGTTGTCGTCTTCAAGGGCAAGGATCTTCGCCTCTGCTACCTCTTGAATGTGGTCAAGTGTTTTGGTGGGTACGTTAAGGTCGTCAAGGAGAAGAGGTGTTGCGAAGAGGAGGTGGTTGGGGATGGTGGGCCCAACGGGCAGCTTGTTGATTGAGAGGCGGTTTTGGAAGATTTCAGAGGAGTTTATGGGGAAGGTGGAGGCGATGTATGGGAGTGATTCGGGCACATCTTTGTACTCGAGTGGGTTCCCCTATGAGAATGACCCATTGCCGCCCTCTATCAAGCTGGAGGTGTAGAAGAAGTACCGCTCTAGCCTGTGAAATCTCAGTAATTTTCCTAAATTACAAGGATCAATGCTTCAAGAGGTTCATGATGTTGGGATGCTGTTTTTGTCCTTCTGTTGGGAATTTTGAGGACCACTACTTGATGAATTGTCTACACCAGTACGTATGTTATATAGATGTTTCTTTGACAGTGGCCCCTTCTGATTATATATGTCTTTAATTGGGGTAATTAGTAGTTTTGCATCTCACCAAGGATGATTAGGGCAGTAGAGATTTTAGAGAAAGAACATGAGATCTGATAGATCAACGGAAGAACACAGTTAGGGCTAGGAGAAACCTAAAAATTATCGGATGGCTAAAAAAAACCTCAAATTTGTCACTCCCTTAGACCTATATTTCTTTACATTTGAAACAAATCAATATCCAACTTTATGATTCTAAGACAATCCTAATACCATGCCTGGAATTTCAAAAAAATCAATTTCATTACAGAATATAGTTGGACGTAGTGTGAAGCTAGGCGACACTAGATTCTAGTGAAAGCACAGGGAAGCATCTGTTATTTATTTATTTGAAAGGTAACATTACCAGGGATTGAACCCTAGATCACTCACGCACACTACAGTTTCTACCAGCTCATCTACACATTACGAGGAAGCATCTGTTTCAAAATTTTAACAAGTATAGAAAGCTAGGAAGCTGGAGCGCGAGTCTGAAGCTTGATTCCAAGTCGGAGCGACAAGAAGTCAGAGGATCCGGCACCAGGATTTCAGAAAATTAAGAGGATCTTGCACCAAGATTTAAGAAATTTAACTTTTAGTAGTCAAACTTGCCTACAACTAAATGTCTTCCACAACTTCCAAAATATCTTTTTAAAAAAAATAAAATAAAATAAAAATAACATAAAATAAATGAATGGAAACTTTATTATGAAACAAAAAAACAAAAACAGAATATGCAACCCAACATCCATTGGGAGTAATCAATATAGATACTGCTAATGCAAAACATAAAAAAGACAAACTAGAAGTCATTACACCTGTCCTAAATGACGGTACCAAGCACACATAAAACCTCCTTGGCTAGCCTATCAGCCTCAAAGTTAGCTGAATGTACTAGCAATAGAAATGAGACTGAGAATGATGAGCGTACCTCAACCGCTTCCTCAGTCCGATAATCTCCAACGAGGTCTACCATCAATCATCCAATGGATTGTTCCTTGAGTCTCCTTTAACCAACGATGAAATAAAATTGTGATCAATTGCATCTTCAAAAAAAAAAAAGTGATCAATTGCTGGTTTGACACCTGCCTTAGTGAAGTTGGGGTCACAAGTTCCTATTGGGCCAAAGAACTCCAGCATAGTTACACCTCTGCCATCTTTGATAAATCCTCTGATGCTGGCTGGGTTAAGAGGACATCAGATATAAAGTGGGCATTGGAGTTATGGTGCACCGTTGGACAAATATTTGATTTGGGGATTGCACATTGTTGCCCTAATTCCACAATGTCTTTATGCTGGTCATGGACAAGAATGCTTCGTTTCGTAGTTGTTTTTCAAGATTGGGTAGGAAGCTGGTGCGAAGCTTCCAATTTAGAAGAATCCTAGGGATGAGAAATTGATTTGTATGTTTGTTTGCTACTTAAAGCATTTGATGATCTTTATAATAGATTGGGGATAAAGAAATTGAGAAAGATGTATGCGAACTCGAAAAAATGAGAGGAAGGGTTAGATGTATTAAGAGTAATGACTAAAGGGTATTAGTGAAAGGATGGTGAGATTAATGAGAGATGGAGAAGCTATTTCTAGAACTTGTTAAATGATCGACTCTTATAAGAGCATAGGATAAAAGTCATTAACACAAATGACGTCGGATACCATAGATACTTTTGTATCATTGGGATATTTGAAATAAAAGAAGCTTTGAGAAAGACAAAGATTGGAAAGGCCCTAGGACCAGATGGTATATTGGTATAGATTTGGAGTTCATGAGAGATACTAGCTTATTTTAGTTGAAAAATTTGTTCAGCAGTATTATAATATAAAAATTGCTAGAGATGAATGAAGAAAAATTACAATGGTTCCTATTTATAAGAGTAAAGGAGATATGCAGAGTTGCATTAAGCCACAACTAGCATGATATTAAACCTATGAGTGATACTATGAAGCTCTAGGAGAGAGTGATCAAACAAAGGTAAGGTGGGAGATGAATGTATCAGATTTTTTTTATTTTTTTTTTTAAATTTTTTTTATTTTTATTTTTGAATTTATGTCAACAAGGTCAATTATTGAGCCTATTTTCATTTTTAGTTGATGGAGAGATATAGGGAGAGGTGGAAGGATCTTCACATGGACTTTGTTGGTGTAGATAAGCACTTGATATGGTCTGTAGAGAGTTAATCTGGTAGGTAGTGGGAAAGAAAAGTGACTCAAGAAGATATGTTGGACCTAACCCGATTTTAATAGTCTGGGTCCCATTTATTGAACCCATTAAGAAATCGGGTTCGAGTGCTTTAGTTAGCGTTAGGTCACATTGATTGACCCACTCAATTCTAGTCGGTCTTGTTGGGTAGATTTAACTATAGAACCATTATGATTTTTGGATTCCTGGGTAAACATGAGCAACATACCTGAGCGATGGGGTGGATCTCGTGAAAGTTAGACTCACGTAGTGCTCGATTAGCAGAAGCAATACGCTACTTACACACTGTCAAAAAACCAGAGGACAATCAATGAGTACCCGGACCCGTGGATCTGGGTACTTGTTGGATCCGACCCGATTTTAATGGTGCGGGTCGCATTTATTGGACTCGTTAAGAAATTGGGTTCAGGTGCCCGAGTTAGTGTTAGGTCACACCTCCTGTTAAGTCTGATCATACATGTTGTCCATACTGGATTCTCCTCCAGACCCAGCAATTTATCATGTTTGCCTCTTGCAGCTATTCTGGTTGTAGCTGTTTTAGAATCAGATAGCTTAGAATGGTTGCCCCAAATGGGGAGTTTTCAGTAATTTTCTCAATAGGCTTCTTCTAGATTGAAAGAAAATGCTGATGAACTGTTTCTCCAGATACACATGGGCAATCATCAACTGTGCCACCTGTGAGGTAAACATGGGCCAGCTCTTCACAACTACCAACAAGAAGCTGCAGCGAAGATCATTCTGCGGTATTCGGAGTTCTCAAGTTGCGGACAACATGTGCCGAGACTCGAGCATGAAAAATCAGCAGGGTTTTTTTTCTTTTCTCTAGTTCGTCCTCCCCAAAATAAACATGTCTGTATAGCAATGATTATTTAGCAGGAGTTCATCTCCCAATCGTTGTTATATCTATATCTCTATACCACTATTACTTACCGGCAATTCCAACAACAGTAATAACACCTGTAGAATTCACCTCTCTCATGCTAAAGATGCCAAAGGAATGCAGAGCGCATGGATTTTAAAGAGGTTTGCTAGATCCGCTTGCACTTCTACAAGCAGATATGTGCTAACCTTACACGTGCAGGACATCTGAGCCATGTGTCGGGGATGTTTGCTGGCTCCACATGCACTTCCGCAAGTGGATACGTGCTAACCTGGAAAATGTGCAGGACATCTGAGCCATGTATCAGGTGTGCTCTACCATGTACATAACTGTGAGGATGGTTAACTCATCAGTTAGGCCACATAGATGAAAACGGTGGATGGTTTAAACAAGCTCAGCAATTCTTTTCTAGGCTGTCCATGGTTTTAACACATGCATTTGTTTACATGCTGATTTGTCCAGCTCTGATGTCAGGGCTGAGCCATCTACATGATGGGGCCCACCTAATACTTGGATGGGATGTCTACAAAATGTGAGCCCACATGCTGATTTATCATAGGCCTGTGGTTCCAATCCTGACCTGAATGGCTGGTTAACTCATCAGTTAGGCGACATAGATGAAAACGGTGGATGGTTCAAACAAGCTCGGCAATTTTTTTCTAGGCTGTCCATGGTTTTAGCACATGCATTTGTTTGCATGCTGATTTGTCCAGCTCTGATGTCAGGGCTGAGCCATCTACATGGTGGGGCCCACCTAATACTTGGATGGGATGTCTACAAAATGTGAGCCCACATGCTGATTTATCATAGGCCTGTGGTTCCAGTCCTGACCTGAATGGCTTGTGCTTGGGCCTATGATATAGACCCAATAACAGGCTTAGCCCTGATTTAATTCAAATTTCTACCATGAGCTTGGACCATCATTTAGCTCTCTAAATTGTATCTCATTTTGAATAGCCACTAACAACCTCCTCTTTTTTTTTTTTTCAGTGTTTTTTCCTTTTCTTATTTGATAGAGTGGATTGTTTTTCAAAGATGTGACCAACATCTTTCTAATGGGGTAGCAGTCCCTGGAAATGCCTACAACAATGGTAAATGTCCATGCAGATTTGACCTTGTTAGTTTATAGGTTTATAGCATTATACCAAATGGCTCAAAGTAATTGTAAATTATTACTTATCAGTGAAACAACACAACACTGCACTCGATGTATTGAGGTTCACATTTTTTCTCTAACTTTCTTGTGTAGTTCGAAGTCTGATCCATGACGTTTTTGTTTCACTCACCAAGTTGTTTTACTGTGAATCAGATGCAAGTCAGCATGGCATGTGTACCAGTTGCAAATAAGAGACAAAAATTTACAGTTTTAATATGAAGAATCATGGTACCAATGAATCAGTGTGAATAGAATCAAAAGATCAAATCCCAAAGGCAAAAAAGAGTTAAAGAACTTAGCTGCATAATCATTATATCTAGGTAATTCTTCCACTTCAAATCACACTTCAAACTCCTGCTCCAACTTCTGCTTGCCAATCTTAGATCTTGGACCCAAAAAATGAGCCTCTCAACTTTTTCCTTTTGTGGCCCTAGATGAATCATGGGTTAGCTAGATATTTTGGTCCTAGGCCTAAAGTGAGATTACACATCTCATGGTCGAAGTGGATTCCAAATACACATCAAGGTGGACCCTCAAAAATCAAGGGTGACCTCTTTTCTCCCGTGTTCAAATTGGAAGAGAGATGTCTACCCTTGATTTTTACCAGGCCCACCATCATTATATGATACCGACTCCAATCGTTAGATGCCACACTAAATTATAGGCATAGGGCCCAAAAATGATAAGGGCCATACGTGATTCAGGTGGGCGAATTTTAACACTGCTACTGTGTAAAAGTTAACTGAAATTTGAAGTTTGATATGATAATATTGATTAGAGATATGCTATGCTGTTATGACACTGATAAGTTAGACAAGCTGTGTTTCCTGGTATACATTGGCATTGATACCATTGCTGATAGAGTTGAAGATGCATGTTACACATTAGTTGACACAGTAAGTTGGCTGCAGGGCTAAACATTTTGTTTACTGTGGCTGCTGGGGCTTCTGTTTGTATTGCCTTCAGCTTGACTAATCTGGAGCTTCAAGTCCCTTCTGTATTTTGGGAATTCCATTCCCCGCTTCTGATGTAATGAATATAGTCGTCTTCTCGGAAAAAGAAAAAGAAGATAACTTGATAGTTGTCTAAGGGGCATGCAGCAGTGATTCTCTCGACCTTTCTGGAATTTCATCCAAAAGGATTCTGAGAAGAACGAAATGGTAATTTGGTTTAACCAAAAGTCCTATGTGAAGCAAAAAAGACATTAAGATGTTCTATCTTTTCCAATTTGTTTCCTTCCCCCACCCAATCTGGAAAAGATTGGACTAATCAAATCCAATTCAAGGAGCGGCCAACATGTAAACAGGCCGTAATATGTACATCTTGTTGGTCACATTTTCTTTTTATGTAGAATCTCCTCACTTATATCCTCCATGTATTGTTATAATATATGTAGGAAAGATGGTAACCATTAGCCTTCCAATTCTTCATGAAGTCATCATAAAATGGAAAACAAGAAATGTGAAAATAGAGGGGAAAGATATAATATATATCAGAAGTTTATTAATTTGCCAGAGTTTCTTTCTTACCTCAAAAGATTTGTTTCTGACTGTTCTCCATGCTGAATATTTAATGCCTTTATTTCTGTTCAAAATGTTACAAGATTGTTAATGCTCCCGGCAGGCATTTATAGCTACACCGGGAAAGTCTCTCATTGTGGATGAATATGGACAGGTTAGAGAGGGAGGGAGGACCCACCTGGCCCAACTCTAGTTATAGGTCTCTTTAGTCCAACTTCAAGTAAGATAGTTGCAATCTGGAGCCCACTGTATCCTAACAGGTAGAGAAATTATAATCTAGTTTTTTGCAGTTTATTTCAGGATGCCTTTGCTTCCAATAGAAAAAAAGGCAAAAATGCTCAACTTCTCTATTGGATATGGGAAAGCCTATGTTAGACTGGCCCGTGATTAGAAGGTATGCATACTCTTTATAGACGTACATGTGGCTGCCTGTGGCCAGATTCAGCTTTGCACGCATTTTTTCCCTTGCATTCTTTATTTTAGTATTTTTACCTGAAAATGAATGCTGGTTTGATACAACATAGCCACTTTCAAGTCATGAACTGTTTGTCAAAGCAATTAGTTAATAGCGCAATTTCCTGTTGTTTTTTAACTTTTCTTTCATTTTCTTTTCTTTTTTTCCAGTGGCACTACTAAAGAGCATGGAACTAACGAGGTATGAAATAATTAATGAAGATAAGGAAACCATTTCACTTTTGAACTTTGTTTTATATTTATTTTCCTTACGGGAATTGTACCTTACATTAGGCAACAAACATGCCAGATTGGCATGTGGGTTAGAGTCTCGACCTAAATGGGTTGGGCTTAGGCCTAATATAGACCCACCAACGGGCCTAGACTTAATATAAAATGGGTTAGCCTCAGGCCTTGGTCGGGCTGGTTTGCAGGTTAACTGACCCAACTTGCTTTCGTGGTAGTTCAGGCCAAACTATTTGGGCAGTGGATCAGGTTCGAGCTAGAAACATGTTCGTTTAAATAAATAGGTTGGGCTTGTGTGGAACCCTACCTGCCCACTATGGTTATTAATGGGTTGTGCCAGATTATTCAGCTTGGCTCGACCCAAAAACCAAAAGAAAATAAAGAAAAGTATGGATAAATTCATTGTCTACACTCAACTCAACCTGATTTCTTGAGTCCAATTTATTGAACCTGAACTCGTTAAAATTGGGTCAGGTTTGTAGGTGGAGTTGATCGGTTACCCATGGCTTCGGGTACCCATTGACATCCTTACTGACCTTAATGCAACGAGTGACAAACGGGTCAGATTTGTATAAGGGGCCAATATCAACCTTTTTAAATTAATGGGTTGGCTGCTTTTGATTGCTAGCTCATCTAAACTAGCTTTGAATTTTAATGGATCAAGTCTAGGTCCAAAACTTGAAGTAGATTCTTAAATGGTTGGGTATGAGGATCTCCTAAACCCTACCCGACCAAACCCAACCCAACCCGACCCAACCCATCCTATTTGCAACTCTACCCATTGGGATTTTAGCTGCTATGGGCCTAGCTTAAGATTAAAATTCAAGCCCTTTTGTTTTTTTCAAGCGGGCTGATTTGGACTGTACATTATCCTATAAGCCTGCCCGTCTAATTAGTGTTTGAAAGCTATGAGGTCAACCTCATGGGAGTTTCCCATTAGGCTGAGCTTTGTGGACCCACCGTGATCTATGTTGGACATCCACAGCATGCATTTGGTGGGTCCCCTCTAGGTTATGATATATCATAAAAATAAACCGTATCCGGAACTCAAGTGGGTCACACTATCTGAAATTGCGAGAAATCATGCCTAAAACATTTAAAATCACTTGTGTGGGGCCCACCTGAGTTTTGTGTACGGCTGAAACTTGGTGTGACTTCTTACCCATGCCGTCCCTTTTCTCTATCATTTTAAGGATTGAGCCCAAAAGCTCAAACGGGCCACACTAAATGGTAAGATTGGGTTGCATTGAATGCACAAAGCATTAAATGCAAGAGCTATCTGTGGTGTGGTCTAGTCGAGTGTTGGATCTGCCTCATTTTTGGGCTCATCTTAAAATGATCTAAGAAAAGGAATGGACGGCATGGATACACATATACATCACAATGCCCCCCATCTGCCCATTCGTAGCTAGAGCCTGGCTGGGTAGCATCCATTTCTCAAAGGCTTTCAATAACCATTATATTTGACAAGGGAAGTTGGGTTGGCTGGGCGGCTTGGGTTAGCCGCGAAATCCACCCCCACCATCAGGTCTGCCATCCCATTTTAGGTCCAGGGCTCAAAACTCGGCCCTATCTATGATTCAAGTAGACTAACAGGGTACATGACAATACTCACCCTTGAAATTGTTTCCCCTTATGTGAGCCATTTGAATCACATATGGTTCTGATTTTTGGGCATGACAGACCCAGCTTCTGTTAAGAAAAGGTACTCCGGTGATACTTTGTTACATTAATAAGGTTGCTTATTAAAAACCTTTTTGAAAACGGTATAAAACGTAAAAAATACATTAGTGAGGTGGTATTTTGTAAAATTCCATATATAAAAGAATGGAATTTTATAAGACGCCCACTCTTAATTTTTGATGGGGTTTACCATAGTGTGTATGTGGGATGCACTCTGACCATTAGATATATAATCCCACCTTCTACTGGCCATGCACTCAGACCATTACATAAATAATCCCACCTTCTACTGACCATTAGATATATAATCCCACCTTAGGCTAACGACCAGTAGATATATAATCCCACCTTCTACTGACCATTAGATATATAATCCCACCTTAGGCTAACGACCATTAGATATATAATCCCACCTTAGGCTAAAGGGAAGAAAAACAAGCTGACTGTGAATTAATCCCACACCAAACAAACTAATAATAGACAGATGTGAATCCTTAATTATTTTTTCAAGGCCCGCCGTGATGGTTATATAAATCCATTCCAACCATTAGATGCAACATCAAAATCTAGACTCAACATCTAAAATTCAGGTCCATCCAAAATTTAGCTAAACCACATAAGGGAAAAAAAAATAGAGGGTAAGTGTTGCCTCTACACTATTTCTAATTGTGTTGTTCTCCTGAACCGTGGATGAGGCTGATTTTTTTCACCTTGGGCCTCACATGGGTTGGCTAACTTGTTAGTTGGGGTGAATTTCACATAAACATCACCATGGGCTCACCCAATTTTAATTATATTCTTAATTGAATAAAGTTAAACTATGGTCTGCCCAATAAACATGTTATATTCTGAAAAGGTATAAACGTATTTAAATCTAATGAGATGTTGGTGAGGCCAATGGCATAGTAATCTAGCCAGTGAGAGTTGGCCCTAAATACATATAACTTTATTATTAAAACTTTATAGAGTATTAAATAATAAGATATAAGACTTGAAAGGACCCAATCTCAACAACAGCCTGTTGACAGCCTCAGGGAATATATGCCTATGAAAGATCTATGCCTATCTCCATTGATGCATGTGCCCTAACCATTTAATGGGTGGACCTATTTGATTTTTGGGTCAAAGCACTATATGTACATGTGACGCACTTGACACTACCTGTACGGTTTGGTCAGTTTGGTTCCATGGACAATTTGGCCTTGTGCATGTAGGGTCCAAAGGAGTTGGGTTGGGTTAATAATGAGATTTTTGCAAAGGATGTGGGTCCCATGGCTTAATAATCCGGCTATTATGGGCCTGTTTGGATACAACTAAATAAATTACTTTTTAACTTATTTTAAATCATTGAGTTACCTTTTAACACTAGTTAATTTGGTAAGCACTATCATAAAAGTAACTTAATGCTAAAAGTTACTTATTTTAACAAAAAAAAAAAATTCCTTTTATAATTTTTTTTGACATTTACTTTCCTACTTTTTCTGATTTGGCCACAGTGCATATCAAAGCAGCCTTTCTCTCACTGCCCTTATTAAGGGAGGCAAACTGTCCCTGTCAAAGGTGGGGCCCACACGACGGACAGGCTACATCAAAGTGTGGGCCATGTGATGAGCAAATGGGACTATTTACTAATGGCTGAAATTATCTACTTTCTCTTGCCCATGTGATGAGCAAATGGGACTAATTTTTACATAATGCGATCCTCATGGTGGGGCCAACCTATTTGTGGGGCCCATGTTGATGAATGAGTTATATCTATGCTGTCCATATATGTTTATTCGTTCAAATTTATGGTATAATCCGTACTGTAGAACAATGAGACGGATGATGCTCATGGTTGAAACCTTTCTACGGCTTGCCGTGATGTTTATCTGCATCTAACCCGTTCATGAGGTCGCTACGAATTGGATGAAGGGTGAAAAGAAAAGAAAAAAAGAAAAAAAAAAAACAAAAACAAATCAGATTGATCCAAAACTCCTGTTCTCCTCAAGATTTTTAATGGTGGCCCTCCAATACCTACTCTTTCCTATGTTATGGTCTATTTGAGTGTTTAAGCTGCTATATTTTTGGACCCATGCCCTAAAATGACATGGAGAAACAGAGGAATGGAAAAGATATAGAGTATACATTATGGTTAGGGCTGTCAACGAGCCAGGCCTGGGTAGGTCACTCCTGGAACCAAAAACGAGTTCACAGTTCCGGGTTTGATCACCAACAGTTTGTATTCTATGATTACCTACGAAACAAGGGAGGCCTTGAAAGGCGGCCCATATTTAAAACTATTTCAGCGGAGCCGTCGGGCCAGCCTTATTGAAAATTCTGATTTTTCAGGATCAATCCTGGCCCATTGACACCCCTAATTATGGTGGACTGGCTCTAGGGAAATCGGCCTCTTTTGATACTCTATGATGCATGGTACGTAGGCACTTAGAAGTTACCTATACATTATTTTAAATATAGCATACTACTATTAAAATTAAATGGTCCAAATTATGGTAACCAGTGTAAATGTATCATGAATTAGAAATCAAGCTTATCTGATGACCTGACCATTGGATTGGTGGAAATTTACTGGACATTAGAAAAACGAAAACTATCCAACAGTGTTCCACAAACAAGCGTCCAAGTCCACGAATAAGAGGATGGGATTGTTACGAAAAAGAAATCTGATATTGCGACAGTGGAAGAAAATCTATTAAGTTTTATTTAAGTTAATATATGCCACGTGTATAATTCTGAGGGCTTGTGTATCCAACTTATCATGCAACCTGAACGAGTAACAAATAACTGGAGGTTTGCTTTTTTCCCTATGTTAGACTAGCCTATGAAAGTCTACGACTCAAGTGGACCACACCACACACAGTGTTCGAGTTGTCGGTATCGCTACAAGCTTCGCTGGCCATAGATAAAGGTATAATATCGTTATCGCCGACAATATCGCCGATAATCGGAAATGCAGGGAAAAAGGGAGAAACATAGAGAAAATGGTGGAATTTTTTAGTGAAACTTCAGGACATGCCTAAATACACATATTTACATATTTAGGAATGAAAAAATTACAAAAAAAATGCATTAAATAATAAGTTTCCATTTAATGGGGATCAAAAAGCATGCGTTGTCGTAAGAAATTACTCGAATAGTAACCAAAATGAGTTTATATAATACAAATGCAAGCTTACAACAATTAAGAGATGCAAAAGTAAACGAATTAAAAAAAATACACATTTCTGGCCATATTTCATCCCCACATGGAGTGATGAGTTGACTCGTAATCATTATCCGGATCCCGTGGCAGTTGAGAGTAGTACTGTTGCCCAACATGTTGGCAGTACTATTCTCAGGTTATCCTCTGCTCGTACCAATTGAGGAACTCTCTTATGTATCTTTAATAGTCATCCTCTCAAAACTATACGAGTACGCTTAGACATGGGTATTGCGTGGCATACATCGACGGCATTTGCTAGGGTGCGGAGGGAACGGATCAAATCCAACCCCGACTCCTTGATAGTATTGCTGTCAGTCACACAAGTACCCCGAATATCCTCCTGTTAAAAAATTATATTTCGATTGCTTATACCCATGGGTAGATGAGCATGATTGAATGTCAGAGCTGTCATGACCATACTCGTAATATCCCCTATGAGCATAAGGTGGGACAGAGGTGGAGCTCCCCTAATATGAACTTATGTCCATAAATGACAAGATGCGTGTGCGAGCATCAGCTACGACGCGTCCGTCTTTCTTTTTCAAATGACGTTCGAATATATATGTGGGCTCTGATGCTCTCATCCTGGATGGTGGACGAGATCCATAGTCATTGTCCTGAGTGGCATGGTCAAAGCTCTGCTCTCAGTGAACTGGCCAACGGATCGTTAGCTTTGAGCCGTCGTGTACCCCCCACCACTGTTATCCCCATCCCACTAGCACCACTTATACTAGTGTCAGTGTCGTCATCCCCTCCCTCATCACTGTCATCGTTGTCATCCCCAGGACCAGTGTCGAGTGGGGGTTGAGTCTCATCATCATCATCACTCACTACGACTTGATGATGAGGAGGGGGCCATGAAGATGCTTCCTCACCCTCATTGGAACGTGCCGAACTCCTCACCAAAGGATCAAAGGAGTCCGTATCCGCCTTCTGTTGGCTTAGTACCTGATTGACATTGATACCTAAAGACGCTGCTCCTTCGACTACCTGTGGAGCAGGGCCTCCCTTCGCATCATCTAAATAGGCTGATTTAACCCACTTATAAAATGGGTCCTCATCATCATCACTTATCTATGCAATGGTACCTATAGACAACAGGTCCAGTGGGTCCAGATTTACCTCAATGTATCGGTCTACCCGCAACTGCCTCTTTAACTTCATATTGTAGTAGCAGTAAATGAGCTTCTGTAACTTCTCATATACCAGCTTGTTCTTCTTACTGATGTGTATGAGTGACCATGTGCTCCAATTCCTCTCACACGGTGAAGAGAATACAGTCTGTGCGAGAACACGGACTGTCAATAACAACAGTGCCAGCGTGTCGACTCCGTACATCGCCCACCACTCACCTATATATCCATGATGAGCTTATTTTAGTTTAAAGTTTAAACGAAAAATGCAATTACCTAATTATGTTACCATACTCACACGACATCATTGTTTCAGTCGATGCTTTTACTAGTGCAGATGAGAACGTATCCCTAACATCCTTAAACTGCAATAACTGTAAACACGGATTCACAAGTCATTATTTTTAATTACCCATATTTTTAGAGGCTATAAGGAAGAAATTTTATTGCATTACCTGATTATCAAAATCTGTTTGCGCTGTCGATTCTGGGAACAATCGTTCGAACACATCGTAGACGGCCATCGTCAAATAGTTATTCTCATGGAGCCGATGTTTATAATGAAATTCGGGATTTAGGTAGTATGCTGAAACTCAAATATTAGTTACTTAATTGTATTAACATGCGAACAGAAGTGATGCTTAAAGTGCAAATGCAAGTGATAAAAAAGATAGGTAAACGTAATAAATTTACTAGATTGGTGGAGTGGATGCTCGAGAGTCCCGGTCCATCGATAATCGATGATATTGATCACCCACTGGTACGAACCGGGGATTGTAGTCATTATCCCCTCTATCATAATTCTCATAAGCTCATATATTGACCCCATTGAAAGCCACATCTCATTATCTACAGCTCGTCGGACCTTATAGATCGGATGCAGGATAGAAACGACATTGTGAACTCTATCCCAGAAGGAATCGGAAAGCACCATCTTCAAAATGTTCTTTGCACCCTCAGTCCTCCTCTGATTCCACTCGAAGTATCTCTCAGATTTGAACAAATTTCTGAGACTCACGCAGTGCCTGTATAAGTAGTCGAGTGCAATGAAGTTCGTAGCGAACCGTGTCGCGCTTGGTCTAACGATGTCCCCTTCACAATACTCACGCATTGTAACCAACAACCATGAGTGATTGTATATAAAGTTTGTCACTCTCCTCGCATCCTGGATGGTCCTCCTAATAGAATCCATCTGGCTTATCCCCTCGAGCATTAAATCAATGCAGTGTGCCGCACACGGGGTCCAATAGAGATTGTACTTCCTCATTAATTTCTTCCTCGCCTTAACGAATGCACTGTCATTGTCCGTCACAACTTGGACAACAGTTTGAGACCTAACATCTCTAATCACTCCTTTTAAGAGATCATATATGTATTCGTGATCCTTTATTTTGGTTGATGCATTAATGGATTTGAGGAAAACAGGCTACCCTTTACAGTATACCATGAAATTAATAATAGACAATTTCATGGGTCCTGTCCACCCATCACACATGGTTGTCACCCCATACTGCTTCTAGTTCGGCTTGAGTCCATGTACCCAAGCCTTCATCTCCTCGTACTCCCGATTGAGGTAGATGCCAAGAATCTCCTGTGGCGTGGGAAGCTTCACGTCGGGCCCGGCATGCTGCACCTCCTCAATCATATTTTTGAAATGAGGACTAGCTGCTGCATTTGCTGGTACATGGCTCGAGATGAACCACCTAGATATAGCGCCCCCCCACTTTCTCCCTGAGCTCCTTGTTCCGCATATTTTTTAATCTCTTCTGATTAACGCCTGCAATAGGGGCATCTGTGACACGAGCACTTTGCGTGCGTTGTAGGTCATGCCCGTTGCCTCCCTCAAATCATCTGCTACTCCCACCAGCCTCATGTTGGGACGTCCCAAACGATGGCCTACTCTCATCAAACTGTCTTTTTTGCTCCCCCTCCCGCTCCCCCTCCTACTCTGAAGCCCGAGACTCACGAATCACTTATCTAAACTCCCTCCTATTTCGAGCAGTAATGCAGTCATTGGGATATGCGATCCTCTCCTCGTCGTCATCATCTTGCTCGTCGATAGCACTAGGCCCCGTCCAGCGCCTCGTAGCTCCTTCCTTAGATCCCTCTCCCAATCTTTCTGTTGCAGCTTGTGTGACTTCGCTTCAGTCAACACTCTTCTCATCTTCTCTCTCACTGACCTTATTACACTTGGGTAGTCTTTCATATTCTCGTATCCCCCTGTCAAATGTTCCTTTAGCCTAGACACACCCCTACTTTGTATCACTTGGCCACAATAATTGCATATGACTCCATATTTATTCCCCTCCACAAGTCGTCCATGTTTCCACCCAATATCCCTTGCTCCTCTTTTTTCTGATCTAGACGACATTTTGCTCCCGATCAATGCTATATACAAATACAGCGAAACAAATTGCATATAACTCCATAATGAAGGACGGATCGGATCGAACATAATGAAGCATATACAAAATTCAGGTGGACCACACCACATGATTTTTTATTTTTTATTTTCCCTATCATACAATTACTATTGTTTACTATGGGATAGTCCACCTGATAACTGTCAGGCCCACCATGAATGTATACAAAATAAATACATCAAAGTCGGCCACATCACAAGAAACTCTTTAGGCCCACCATGAATGTATGTGCTTTATCCACACAATCCATCCGTTTTACAGCTCATTTTAGGGGTTGAACCCAACATTAAATCATAAACAAAGTTCCAGTAGACCACACCAAAGAAAACATTGGGAATAAACAAATGGAGAAAATAGATCCAGCGCGCTAAGTGCATGGAAAACACCTTCCTATGCACATAACCTATCTAGACCCTCCATTAGCTCCATTCCATGCTTCTCCTATTTATATGAAAAAATCACATCAGTCTAATGATCCTATCCATTCATCATTGGACCTATGATCTATATATGCATTTCACTAATGAGATGGCTTGGTTCATCCAATCAAAATGAAATTTCCAAGGAAACTTACAAAGAGAGGGTGGAATCTAATGGACGGTCCAGATGGAGATTTGTATACTAACGAAATCCAAATGCAACCTCTGCTTGGGATAGCTATTAAGAAAGAAATGGGATTATCGTAGAGAAGACATACTCCAGTGCTCTCCGAGACTACAAGTTACAGTGCGCCTAGTTGTACCGGTCGTTCATCCATTTTGGGAGATCATTTTAGAACAAATTCCCAGAAATAAATCATATCCAAAGTATAAGTGAACCACCCCACAAATAGCAGTGGGACAATGATTGGTATCATTAAAATATTAATAGGGCCCACAATAATGTTTATTTTCCATCCAATCTGATCATTAGATCACATGGACCTAGATGAAGAGGAAAAACAAATATCATGTTGATACAAAACTTTTGTGACCCCAAAAAAGGTTTCAATGGTAAATGTTCAATCCCCTACTGCTTTCTGCGGTGTGACCCACTTTATATTTGGATTTGTCTTATTTTTTCGGTTCAAGCCTTAGGACGGGCTCACCAAATAGAAGGACGGTTGGGATATTACACATACCTCATGAAGGGACCCACAAAACCTGGTGACGTAAGCACACCAACCAAGTATGTGGTGTACACCAGCTAATCTGTTTTCAGAAACGGATTTCCTGGGCTGTGCCTAAGGAAAACGGATTGGCTACTCCGCCTGCCACCAGCCTGGTGGGTGGTGGTCGGTGCTGTGGGCCCCACCATGATGTATGCGTTTCATCCATACCGTTCATCCAGTTTTACAAATCATTTTAAGGCTTTATCCAAAAAATGAGAGGGATATAATCTCAGGTGGACCACACCATAGGAAAACAGTAGTGATTGGATATCCATCATTAAAATCCCCCTAAGACCTACCGTACTGTTTATTTGACATCCAATCTATTGATTAGGTCATACGGACCCAGATGAAGGGAAAAAACAAAGATCAGCTTCATCCAAAAATTTTATGGCCCCCAAAAAGTTTTTAATGGTCGACGTTCAATCAAAACTGTTTCATGTAATGTGGTCCACTTGAGATTGGGATATACTTCATTTTTGGTCTGTTTCATGTAATGTGGTTCACTGTTGGTATCACCCTATGATCAACATGATTATGAATTTCAGCACCTACCCAGGGTGGATCATCACCACGAATATGGAGTTGCCGTAAGGCCTCCGTCATGTGATCAATGGCAGCCCACAACCCTTGCATGACTTGCCGATTTTCTCGCTGCGCCGCTTTGAAAGTCGTCGTTGTTAAAGGTAAATTCCCTTGAGCATCGTCCATGGGAGTATTGCCTAACCCGTCGTTATAAGTCATAGATCCAAGGAGAAAGCCTAGTATGATACTAACAGATGCAGGTATAGATGTGATGAGGTCGA
The DNA here is from genome assembly GCF_029962835.1 of Magnolia sinica. Classification (NCBI taxonomy): domain Eukaryota; kingdom Viridiplantae; phylum Streptophyta; class Magnoliopsida; order Magnoliales; family Magnoliaceae; genus Magnolia; species Magnolia sinica. Next base: position 28,332,245 of record NC_080581.1, read on the forward strand.
GCACCATCTTTCTCAAGGATAACTACTCCGAATCCAATGAGTTTCTTTGGACTCCACACAGAGATGCCTCGAATCCACAAGGGGAGAAATAATTCTGAAAATAAATTGATTGATTATTGTCTGATATGTATGTGTCCCTCTTACACCATTAATAAAGAAAAAAAAAAACCGAAATTCGTAATTACCAAAAATAGCAAAATTCTAACTTTAATAAAAATTCTAATTCTAGTAAAACTCTTCTAAATCCTAATTTCTAAAAATAAAAATTCCAAATAAAATTTTACTAGAAAAGTCCTAGCATGATTACAAGTTATTTCTTAAAATAATAATAAATAAATAAAACTCTTTAAAAAAATATTAAAAAATCGAAAATACTAAAAATAGCAATTTTTTTTTCCTTTAAATTTCATTTTTGAGTTGAAAGTGCGCGTTTTTAGCGAAATGAACAGACGCGACCCACGTTGTGGGTCAGTTCACCTCAAATGGCCCAATTCAATAATGATTGATTGGTTGTGCATCTCGTAATGATACATGGATCAAAATTTATGGCCAATTTACATTTCACTTTTTTTTCTTTTTTTTTTAAGAAAGACGTTTCTATTCATTCACAAAATGAGCCGGGTTACATTTGGGCATGCCTAGAAAAAAGAACCGAGCAAGCCTATCGTGATCACAAAAAATAGAAAACACAAAACGCAAAACTCTAATTACAAATGGTTAAGCCTTGCCATCACGACCTCTAATCGCCCCCAAACCCACCCTATCCAAGAAGAGCAGACCCCTAACATGTTGCGGCAGCTTTGCAACAGATGAGAAGAGACAGGCTCGTTGGGTATTGCTCCCAATCCAGGCCAGAGCGTCGGCTGAGAAATTGGCCTCCCTGAAGATGTGAGCAATGCGTGATTGGCCCAACATCCTGAGATTTTGGATCCTCTTGAGCCATTAGCTCCACTTCCATCCCGGACATGAGTTGTCATTCAGAATGTCCACTATAAGTTGCGAGTCGGATTCAATCTCTACCTTATAGAGCCCCGTTGAAGCCAGAGGGATAGGCTGTCTAGAATGGCCCGAATCTCCGAACACGTGTTTGTACCTTGCCCATACGGAGCGGAGAAAGCAAACATAAACTCACCTTTATCGTTTCTGCAAATCCCCCCACCGCCTGAGAGCCCTAGGTTACCCCTACATGAACCTTCGACATTAATCTTGACCCATTCGCAGCGAGGCTTGATCCAGCGCATAACATTCGTTTGAGCATGAATCTAAGATGTAGAGACCGAACCCGAATTCCTGCACACGGCTGACGAGGTCGGCTTTTGGGCCGACCTTACTCCATTTCGATCAGAAACATACCTCAGCCACCAATCCACCTTAGCAAACAGGGTGAGAAAGGAGGCCGTTTTGCTGTCAAACCTCGCAGCATTATGGGCTTTCCACACCACCCAATAGATTAAGAAAGGGGCCAATCTCTCCGCATCTGATATCCTTTGTGAAGCAGAGTATGCGCTCTTCCATCGCGCAATCTGAATGCTGAATGAATGAGCGGGCATAATTAACAGTTCACCTTCTTTTAGTCCAACCATGCTAGGAATATATCTATGCAACATCGTAAATCAAGATAGGGCATTGATTCTGTCCATAGACTTACTTTTCAGTGGGTAAGGAGAAGATAGGGAATGGTTTTTTTTTTTTTTTTTTTAGACTTGACTTAATTCCAGATGAAGTTGGGCAACTAGATTTAGGGCATGCTCACCATGCGCAACTGGATTCAGGCTAGGATTGTTTGGCACCATCTCTACTGTCAGATCTAGGATGAAGGAAGCTTATCCTCCCGAATGTGTGGTTGATTTACATAGGCCATCGGTTTTCTTATTTCAGCTTTTAGTAAGTGGTTGCATCAGTCTCGCTGCAAAGACATTGACATGTCCATCCAATTCTACAATCTATCCCCAAACAATTTATAGAAAATTTTTAATGAAAAGAAACATGTAATTGAATATTTTTATTAGTAAGATATAGGTATTGATGTTGACTCAATGGAATGATTAAAGCTGGTAATGGACCAAGCCGGGACTAGGAAAAATCAACATTTTGAGTAGGTTTGCTCATTGCCGTCCGTTATCATCTATTTTGACCACTAGTTGGATTGAAACTCCACTAGGTGTTTAATCCACCAGATATTGCTTGTGATATTTGGGACTCGTTCCTAGCTTTTTATGCTTTGAATTGGTGTGATCTTTGTTGTCAGAAGCCTATTGCCCGATGCAGTGCTGTGGAGTCCACCGTGATGTATGTATTTCGCATCAATGTCATTCATCCATTTTGCCAGCTCATTTTAGGGCAGGAGCCCAAAATTTAAGCAGATCCAAAGCTCAAGTGGACCACACCACAGGAAATGATGGAGATTGAACACTCCACCATTAAAAACTTCTTGGCAGCCACAAAAGTTTTAGATCAAGCTGATATTTGTGTTTCCCTTCGTCCAGGTCTATGTGACGGTATGGACAGGTTGGATGGCAAATATGCATAAGCATCAGGACGGTCATAGGAAGGTTTCAATGGTTGGTGTCATATTCCCACTGTTTCGTGTGTGGGGTGGTCCACCTGAGTTTTTTTTTTTTTTTTTTTTCCTTTTTTATAGACTTGACTTACTTTCCATATATGATGAAGACTAGCATGAGGGCATGCTCACCATGTGCAACTGGATTCGGGCTATGATTGTCTGGCACCATCTCCACCGTCATATCTAATTAAGATGAATGAAAAGCTTGTCTTCTTGAATGTGTGGTTGATTTAAACGGGACATGGGTTTCTTTGTTTTGGCCTTTATTAGGTGGTTGCATCAGTCTCACTGTAAAGATATGGACATTTCCATCCAATTCTACAATCTGTAGCCAAACAATTTAATGAAAAGAAAAATGTAATTGAACATTTTCATTAGTAATATGTAGATATTGATGTTGAATCTACGGAATGATTAAAGCTGGCAATGGACCAAGCCTGGCTTAGGAAAAATCAACATTTTGATTAGGTTTGCTCATTGCCATCATTATCAGCTATTTTGACCACTAATTTGATTGAAACTCCATGCGGTGATGGGTGACCTGAAGGCTAGTTTTGGTGATGCAATATTGCTTATGTTGCATTGTAGGTGTTTAGTCGACCAGAGACTACTTGTTTTCTTTGGGGCTCGTTCCTGGCTTATGCTTTGAATTGGTGTGATCCTTGTTTTCATAGGCATAGGCAGCGCAGTGGGGTCCACCGTGATGTATGTATTTTGCATTAATGCCATTCATCCATTTTTTCAGTTCATTTTAAGGCATGAGTCCAAAATTCAAGCAGATCCAATGCTCAAGTGGACCACACTACAGGAGATGATGGAGATTGAACACAAACTTCTTGGTAGCCACAAAAGTTTTAGATCAAGCTGATATTTGTGTTTCGCTTGTCCAGGTCTATGTGCCGGTGTGAACAGGTTGGATGGCAAATTAGCACAAGCATCACGGCAGGTCATAGGAAGGTTTCAACGGTGGCTGTCATAATTCCCAATGTTTCCTGTGGTATGGTCCACTTGGATTGCTTCTTTTTTGGCTCATGCCCTGAAATGAGCTGGAAAAATTGATTGATGGCATTGATATAAAACACATGCATCACCACGGTGGCTCTCACGTTGGAAAGGGATGGGCTACTCCCCCTGCCACTAGCCAATGGCTAGTAGTCGGTGCTCTATGGGCCCCACCATGATGTATGTGTTTCATCCTTGCCGTCCACTCATTCATTCAGATCATTTTATGGTATGAGCCCAAAAATGAAGTTGATCCAAATCTCAAATCGACCGCAAAGTGTTGATTGAACGCCTACCGTTAAAAATATTGTGGGGGCCACAAAAGTTTTGGATCAAACTGATATATAATTTTTTCCCTTCATACAAGTCTTTATTACATAATTACTAGGTTAGATGTCAAACAACCATTACAGTGAGCCCTAGGAGGTTTTAATGGTGTACATTCAATCACTACTGTTTTCCCATGGTGTGGTCTACCTGAGATTTAGATCTAACTTATTTTTGAGATCAAACCCTAAAATTATCTTTCAAAATGGTTGGACGGCGTGGATAAAACACATACATCATGGTGGGCTCCACATAGCACCCACTACCTTCCACATGGCTGGTGGCAGTGTCACTAGCCAAACACTTGTCCAGCTCTCACATAGAGGTGGGCATCGAGCCGAGTCGAGCCGAGGTAGGACAAGCTCAGCTCGGCTTGTCCATGCTATACTTGAGTTCGAGCTCGAGCTTGAGCTCGGCCTCGAGCTCAACATTGAAGCTTGACTTGTTTGCCAAAGCTGTTGAGTTGAGCTAGTGGTTCAAGTCGAGTCGAGTTTACCTCGAGTCGAGCTTTTTGGGTGAGAGAGTGATGGATTCTATTCTTGATCCTCCTCCATTGATGAAAAATTCAAAAATCTTAGGAGAATCAAAGCAAAACCTAATGAAAAAATTAAACAAAGCTTCGAATCGGATGAGGAAACCTATAAGAACCGATCTATTCTTGATCTTCTTCCACCAACAGAAATCCAAGTACTACAAAAGAAACAGTTTCTCGCCCAAGTAGTAGATCTCAAGAGATTGAAATCATACTATTGTGGAGCTGAAATGAAAACTGGTGGTGGTGGTCCGGGCGGGTGTGTGACTGGCAGTGGGTAGAGAAAGAGAAGAAAGGAAAAAGGAAAGGGGGTGCGTGCGGTCCGGTACAGACTCTAAGGTTTTTTTTTTTTTTTTTTTAAAAAATTTTTAAAGTTAAAACTTAAAACTTATATATATATATATATATATATATATATATATATATATATATATATATATATATATATATATATATATATATATATATATATTAGGGAAAAGGTACCATGCGCTCGACCTCACGAGTCCGTCCCTTGTGGTGGGCCCCACCGTGATGTGTTTCGAACATCTAACCCATCAGTCAGATGCACCATTCCATTGTGGGCCTAGGTCTCAAAAATCAAGTCAATCCGTGACTTTTGTGGGCCACACCACATGCAGAAGTGGGGAGGGGCCGTGCACCATTAAAACATTCATAATATGTTTTTTGGGCCCACAGAGATGTGGTTTGAAAATCCAGACCATCCATTATGTGTGTCCCACTTGCATGAGGGTTCAGACCAAGTTTCAGCAGCATTCAAAACTCAAGTGGGCCCCACCAAGTGCTTTTATATGTTTTAACGGTGTTTCACATGATTTTAGATGGTATGGCCCACCTGAGTTCCGTATAAGGCTGATTTTTGGGATATCCCATAATTTAGAGGGTACCCATCAAATGCACGGTGTTGATGGTCGACATGCATCATGGTGGGGCCCACACAGCTCGACCTCATGGGAGCTAATCGTGAGGTCGAGCGCACCGTCCTATGAGGTCGAGTTGTGTGGGCCCCACCGTGATGCGTTTCGAACATCTACCCCATCAGTCAAATGCACCATTCCATCATGGGCCTAGGTCTCAAAAATCAAGTCAATCGGTGACTTGTGTGGGCCACACCACATACAGAAGTGGGGAGGGGCCGTGCACCATTAAAACATTCATAATCATTTTTTAGGCCCACCAAGATGTGGTTTGCAAATCCAGCCCATCCATTATGTGTGTCCCACTTGGATGAGGGTTCAGACCAAGTTTCAGCAGCATTCAAAACTCAGGTGGGCCCCACTAAGTGCTTTTATATGTTTTTGGCATGTCTTCACATGATTTTAGATGGTATGGCCCACTTGAGTTCCGTATACAGCTGATTTTTGGGATATCCCATAATTTAGAGGGGACCCATCAAATGCACGGTGTTGATGGTCGACACGCATCATGGTGAGGCCCACATAGCTCGACCTCACGGGAGCTTATCATGAGGTCGAGTGCATAGTACCTTTTCCCATATATATATATATATATATATATATATATATATATATATATATATTATTTAATATATTTATTAATTGAGCCGAGTCGAGCTCGAGTTCGAGCTTCGAGTCGAGTTGAGTTGAAATGCTCTCTGGTCGAACTCGGCTTGAACTCAACTCGAGCTTCAAATAATTAGCTTGACTCAGCCCGAAACGGCCATTCAAGTTGGGCCAATCTGAGCTGACTCGAGCCGAGTCGAGCGAGTTTTTCGAGCTAGCTCGACTCGTAAACAGCCCTACTCTCACATGGTGGGGTTACTAGGAAATCTACATTTATTATGTATTGAACTTCTACGAGGTCGGACGCGGATTGTCTCCAGCTGCAATGGGGATAAAATTTGAGTGGCGACCGTGATGTACGGGTCTTATCCACATCGTCCATCCATTTTTTCGTATCATTTTAGGGGATAAGACAAACAATTAGGCAGATCCAAGGCTCAAGTGGACCACTCTAGAGGAAGCAGTGGTGATAATGATTCTCACCGTTGAAACTTTTCTACGGTCCACCGTGATGTTTATTTGCCATCCAACTTATTCATAAAGTTACCTAGATGTGGATGAAGAGAAAACACAAATATCAACTCCATCCAAAACTTCCGTGGCCCTCAAGAAGCTTTCAACGGTAAGAGTTTAATCCCCATTGTGTAGTCCACTTGAACCTTGGATCTGCCTTATTTTTTGTTTTATATTCTAAAATTATACAAAAAAAATGGATGGACGGTGTGGATAAGAGCCATACACCACGGTGGCCACTCAAAGCTGCTGAGACAGGCGGAGGTAGGACGCAATCCGCCCCCCTAAGAGTCTTGGGTCCAAAGCAACGGGTGGATCCCGAAGTTTTTCCTACTTACCTAAGGGTATTTTGAAATGGTTGGGGAAGATCCGGTGGTGTAGATATTCAATCTAACATAGTCTAACCATCAACACTATTCATGTTTGATAAAGTTTGGTTTGAACCATTTCACCATCCGAAGCGGGGAAAACTATTTTCATAACAATCAATTGATACATCTTTATTTTACATGTAATGTGAACAGATTGCTATATCGGATCCTCAGGGCCGAGGCGATTGGCACTGAGAAGTTTAAAACCATGGGTGGAGATAGGGTATGGTTTCTCCGTAGCAAAACTTGCTTTGCAAAGTTGTCGAAACGGCATGGCTTTTGTCCATAGACTTACTCTTTCAGTGGTAGGAGAGAAGATAAGCCATGACTTCTGTAGCTAGACTTTACTTCCTTGTATGTTAGATGAAGACCAGTGTATGGTGAGACAGTGCATCAGTTTTCTCAGTAGACTCGAATGTCTTTTCACATGGGACGAAGACAGTGATCGATCCAATTAGAAAATTCTTCTCCAATGGGCCAAGTTACAATTCACATTCTTTTGGTCAACCAATGTATCTATGCTACATCTTACATCAAGACAGGGCATTGTTTTTTTTTTTTTTTTTTTTTATTAGACTCAACTTCATTCCATATAGGATGAAGTTGGGCAACTAGATTTAGGGCATGCTCACCATGCGATTCAGGCTATGATTGTTTGGTACCATCTCTACTGTCATCAGATCTAGGATGTAGGAAGCTTATCCTCTTGAATGTGTGGTTAATTTAAATAGGCCATCGGTTTTTCTTATTCCCGCTTTTAGTAAGTAGTTGCATCAGTCTCGCTGCAAAGATATTGACATGTCCATCCAATTCTACAACTGCAAAGATATTGACATGTCCATCCAATTCTACAATCTATCTCCAAACAATTTATTGAAAATTTTTAATGAAAAGAAAAAAGTAATTGAATATTTTTATTAGTAAGATGTAGGTATTGATATTGACTCAATGGAATGATTAAAGCTGGCAATGGACCAAGCGGGGACTAGGAAAAATCAACATTTTGAGTAGGTTTGCTCATTGCCGTCCATTATCATCTATTTTGACCACTAGTTTGATTGAAACTCCACTAGGTGTTCAATCCACCAGATATTGCTTGTGATGTTTGGGGCTCATTCCTAGCTTTTATGCTTTGAATTGGTGTGATCTTTGTCATCAGAAGCCTATTGGCGGGAGGCAGCGCTGTGGAGTCCCCTGTGATGTTGCATCAATGCCATTCATCCATTTTGCTAGCTCATTTTAGGGCATGAGCCCAAAATTGAAGCAGATCCAAAGCTCAAGTCGACCACACCACAGGAAATGATGGAGATTTAACACTCCACCATTAAAAACTTCTTGGCAGCCAAGAAAGTTTTAGTTCAAGCTGATATTTGTGTTTCCCTTCGTCTAGGTCTATGTGATGGTGTGAACAGGTTGGATGCATATAAGCATAAGCATCACGACGGGTCATAGGAAGGTTTCAATGATTGGTGTCATAAATCCCATTGTTTCACATGGTGTGGTCCACTTGAGTTTTGGATTGCTTCTTTTTTGGGTCATACCCTGAAATAAGCTGGCAAAATTGATTGATGGCATTGATATAAAACACACTAGTCTTCTTGGTGTCCGCGTTACCAAGGAATCTGTGTTTATTACGTATTAAACTTGTAAGATTCTTGGGATCCAAAGCAACAGGTGGATCTAGAAGTTCTTCCTACCTCTCTAAGGGTATTTTGAGATGTGGGGTTGATCTAGTGGTGTAGATATTCAATCTAACGTATTCTAACCATCAATGCTATACATGTTTGATTTGGACCATTTCACAGTCCTATCAAAGTTTGGTTTGAACCATTTCACCATCCAAAGCAGGAAAACAAAAGTGCCGATTAAAGATACACCACACTGCACCATGCTATGATCCCGACCGTGGCTCCCGCAGTTGCATGAGGTTGCTCACATGGCATACTCTTGTTTTCAAATATAGAGGATTAGTGAGAAGTTTTTATATAAATGCTTAGTTTTCTTAATAACTTTCTAACATATGACAAAACTAAACATAATTAAGGAAAGTGGAATAACAAAGGTAAAAAATGATTTTATTTTATTTTTCTACATTTTTCAAATCTTACTTTTTAACCATTTTAATTCGACAATATGACGGTGCAAATATTCGATTTAACATGTTTTAACGGCCAATATTTATTAGAAAGTTCCACCCATCGAACTTCAATTTCCCATGCTAATCAAATGGTTGGGACCATCCCATCAAACTTTTATTTGGACCATTTTACCTTCCTAAGCGGAGAAAACGTTTTTTTATGGCATCAATTGTTTCATTCATTGGGTGGAAATGAGGGCATACTTTTCAAACGGAAGGAGATGGGGCATTGGTTCTGTCCATAGACTTACTTTTCAGTGGGTAAGGAGAAGATAAGGCATTGTATTTTCTTTTTTTTCTTTTTTTTTTTTTTCTGTTCTTTTTTGCAGACTTGACTTCTTTCCATATAGGATGAAGACCGGGCAACTAGATTGAGGGCATGCTCACTACGCGCAACTGGATTCGGGCTATGATTCTGGCACCATCTCTACAGTCTGATCTAAGATGAAGGAAGCTTGTCTTCTTGGATGTGTGGTTGATTTAAACAGGACATCGGTTTCTTTGTTTTGGTTTTAATTATTAAGTGGTTGCATCAGTCTCACTGCAAAGATATTGGCATGTCCATCCAATTCTACAATCTGTAGCCAAATATTTTATTGAAATTTTTTAATGAAAAGAAAAATGTAATTGAATATTTTTATTAGTAAGATGTAGATATTGACGTTGAATGTATGGAATGATTAAAGCTGGCAATGGACTAAGCCTGGGCTAGGAAAAATCAATATTTTGAGTAGGCTTGCTCATTGCCGTCCATTATCAGCTATTTTGACCAGTAATTGGATTGAAACTCCGTGCGGTGATGGGTGACCTGAAGGCTAGTTTTGGTGATGCAATGTTGCTTATGATGTATGGTAGGTGTTTAGTCCACCGGATACTGCTTGTGATCTTTGGGGCTTGTTCCTAGCTTATGGTTTGAATTGGTGTGATCCTTGCCTATTCACCAGAGGGGGAGCTGTGGGGTCTACTGTGATGTATGTATTCTGCATCAATGCCATTTATCCATTTTTCCAGCTCATTTTAGGACATGAACTCAAAATTGAAGCAGATCCAAAGCTCAAGTGGACCACACCACAGGAAATGAAGGATATTGAACACCCCACCATTAAAAACTTTTTGGCAGCCACAACAGTTTTAGATCGAGCTGATATTTGTGTTTCCCTTCGTCCATGTCCACGGCGGGCATAGGAAGGTTTCAATGGTTGCTGCCATGACTCCCACTGTTTCCTGTGGCAGGGCCCACCTTTCGACTCATGCCGTGAAATGAGCTGGTAAAATTGATTGATGGCATTGATATAAAACACATGCATCAAAGTGGATCTCACGTGGGAAAGGGATTGGCTACTAGCTAGTGGTCTTTGCTCTGTGGGCCCCACCATGATGTATGGTATGAGCTCGAAAATTAGGTTGATCCAAATCTCAAATAGACTGCACAGTGTTGATTGAACGCCCACCATTCAACAATTTCTGGAGGCCAGAAAAGTTTTGGATCAAGCTGATATATATATTTTCCCTTCATCCAAGTCTGTATGACCTAATTAACAGGTTATATGTCAAATAAACATTACAGTGCCCTAGGAGGTTTTAATGGTGGACATTCAATCACTACTATTTTCCCATGGTGTGGTCTATTTGAGATTTAGATCTACCTCATTTTTTAGATCAAACCCTAAAATTATCTTTCAAAATGGTTGGACAGCGTGAATAAAACATATACATCATGGTGGGCTCCACACAGCATCGACCACTAGCCACCTGGCTGGTGAGGTTACCAGGAAATCGGCATTTATTAAGTATTGAACTTGTACAAGGAAAATGGTCTTGGTATCGATTCCCTAATGTGTGAACTGACGGTGGGTGTACTAACAAGCTAACAGAAGAAGAAAAAAAAAAAAAAAAACAGAAAGAGAGTCTTGGGTCCAAAGCAACGAAATCGGATGCCTACTGAGTTACCCAGTAAGTTATCATACTAAGTAAACTCGGGTTTATTGTGAATGTGTGTGGATAATCCACTCCGTCCATCCGTTTTTCCATCTCATTTTAGTGGTTGAGCTGAAAATCGAAGCATGTCCAAAGCTCAAGTGGACCACAGAATAGGAAAAACTGAGAATAATGACTTGCACTGTTGAAACCTTGGTAGGGCCCACAGTGATGTTTATTTGTCATCCAACCTGTTCATAATATCACACAGACATGGACGAAGGGAAAACACAAATAACAGATTGATCCAAAACTTCTATGGCCCCTGAGAAGTTTTCAACAGTTGAATTTCAATTCACACTGTTTCCCGTTGTGAGGTCCACTTGAGATTTGGATATACTTCGTTTTTGGTATGTAGCACTCAAATTATCTGTTAAAATGGATGGACGGAGTGGAAAAATTAGGTAAATCATAGTGGACCCCACAGATATTGCTCAGTACGCTTAGCGTGCTGAGTTACTCGGTACACAAGCTGCGTCCCAAAGCAACGGGTGGATCTAGAATTTCTTCCTACGTATTTTGAAATGTTTGGGGAAGATCCGGTGGTGTAGATATGCAATCTAAACGTATTCTAACCATCAACACTATTCATTTTTCATTTGGACCATTTCACCATCCAAAGCAGGCAAAACTATTATGATAACAATCAATTGATACGTCTTTATTTTACATGTAATGTGAACAGTTCGGTTGGTTGGCCAAAATCGCAGATTTGCGACGGACCAAATCCGTCGTAAAAAAAACGACGGACTTCGTCCATTGCTTGGTCCGTTGCTGTTTACTGGGTCGACGGATAAGGTCCGTCACAAAAAATAAAAAATCTGTCCCTGAAATTCTAAAAATCCACCTGAATTATTCGTCATTAAAAATATTAGCGACGGATAAAGTCTGTCGCGAATAGAAGGAGAGTGCCTAACAAATCCATTGTTATGGTACTTGTTGAGAAATTAGCGACGGATTTGATCCGTTGCTAAAATATCTGTAAATTTTCATTAAATATCCCCGGATTTTATTTTATTTTATTTTTTTTGAATCTTACACTTGATAGTCATTCAAAAAATAATTTACATGATTGTTTAATAAGAATCCCATTCACAAAATTGGTAACAACTCAATTCAATAAAGAGGAAATGGCTAAGTGGGGCCATTTGAATGGACTACTACAAGTACACCTTTCTTTTCAGATAATTCAAATCAAACCATAATTAAGAAAAATTATAATAGACAATATGCAACCTGTAGGACAAATAAACCATCTTTAGCTAAAACGGAGTCGCAACAACCAAAGAACTCTTCCATGTATTCATGGCCAACTCCTATCATCTCACTGTAATAAATTTTTTTTTTTAAAATTCACTAGTTGGGGAATGCAATTTAATTGTCTGTTAAAAGCTAATGGAGTTTCAGCAGTTGCCGGGAAATCACCATGATATAATCCTGCATTGGCTGATGAGTAGTTAATCATCATGTCGATGAATCCAATGGCCTTGGCTGCACGGCTTCTCAATGGACCTAAGAGTTTTCGTTAATGTGAAAAATGTCACAACAGAGAGATACTCTAGCAAGTACCATGTCTCAGAAAATAAAAGTATGAAGATAACAGTCATTCCAGCAGATTTTGTATTAACTCGAATCTTGTGGCGCCTTCCTGCTTCAAATGCAAGCACCTGCCAGATCAAAAAAATGTTATAAATATAGCCTCATTTGCTTCAGGAAAATATATATTTTGCATTGAAGGTAGCAGACCGGCCAGCTACAAAAATCTCACCTTGGTATCACTCATGCCCCCTCCATATCTATATGCATTAATATATAAAAAAACAACACAACAATAAGAATCCTTTCTTTAATAGTTCTGGTTTACATGGGCTGCTAAAATCACAGGGTGTGTAAATCAAGTTACCCAGGAATGATCCTTTCGGCAGCAATGTATGTGAGAGAAATTGATGCACCTCCTGCAACATTACATGGACCACATGTTCATATGGTAAGTTGACTGCACATACATACAAATATAGAGGTTGGCTAGGCAACCCATCTACACCAAGCCAGAAGTTCCAACAAGGCACATGGTGCCAATCTCAGCCATTCATCAAGTGGTCCCACAGTGCAAATGACCCTAGCTAGCCAAAAAATTAGGCTGCCCACTTTTTTTGACTTTTTTTTTTTTCATTTTCTGAGAAGCTTGCCTGGATTCATTATTGGAACAAAATGCTTGAGCAATGACAAATAGGAATAACTTGATGCTGAAATCGCTGCAAGATATCCATTTCGGGATGTCTCTAATAGAGGTTTACTGACTTATAAAGGAAATTACAAGATAGACGAAAACAACAAACATAAACATGAGAAGGGGCATGAATAATATAGTTACTGCGGTACCTCTGGGCCATTGGCGAGAGAGTGCACAAGGATGTCAATGCTCCCAAAGTCATGTTTTACTAATTCAGCTACTTCTTGCGAAGGTGTCAAAACTGTGTTTGAATGAAAAACAGCATAGTGGTAAAGGTCATTGACAGGGAAGACCTAGTGCTAAATTAGGAAGGAAATTTTCAGGATCTAACACGCATAATCACACATAAAACATAGTAGTGTATAAGATAACGATTTGTTAAACAAATGCAATAAATGAGGTACTTAAATTACCCATGAGAATAACTCACAGTTTGGTTTCATTCCTTTTCAGGTAGTTAAGCAACTGCAATGGACATGTAGCTACAATTTGACATAGAACCTTGGATAATACTTCAACCATTTTCATTGTTTTTGGTATTATAATTGTAGTTTTGATGTTATTATGATTAGATCATCATCATCTAAGCCTTATCCTAAATAACTGAGGCTACCTACACAAATCCTCTGACGCATTCCAACCTATCAGGGACCATATCCTCAGTTAAACCATAGTTCCTCAAGTCTTTTCTTACTACCTCCACCCATATCCTTTGGGGCCTCTCCCTTAGAGCCTTCAACTTGAACTGACCCACTCCTAATTGTCGCAGTTCTTGGTTTCTTGCTACCTCCACCCATATCTATATATATATATATATATATATATATATATATATATATATGTATAAAATAAAAAAGAGGCAAAAATATATTTATTTCCTATATATGTTTACTTTAAATCAATCAAGCCAACACATGTTATCCATCATAAAAATATATATTTAAGATATTTTTATAACCCTATGATGTTTCATACCTAGGTAGACTGGGTTTTACATCACAGTAGATTGGAATAAATTAGAGAAAAAGAAAGTGATTGCCGTTGCATTGGGGAATGCTAATGCGGACCCAACTGTCTTTCTTCTTTTCAAACTATAGAATGAGAATGACTCCCAGGAATATAATTTAAAAGTGCCCTAAGCTTACACTCATAAGCTAAGAATACTTATTTAAGATTAGAATTACTCATCAGTTAAACCCCACTTGGCAGATTTCATGGCTCAAAATTGAGGCTGATGGAATCATTAGGTCGGCAATCCATTGTAAATTAAGATCCAATTATACGCCACCCAAAAAAATAAGAATTTGTGTGTGGCCCACCTGATGATTTGAATGAAATTGATATTTTGTACATCTAAAAGAATTGATGGGGCTGGATGCACCTGTTGGAAGAGGTGGATGGGTGTTGGGGCCATGATGTTGGACTCTTACCTTATAGGTTGGTCCACTCATCAAAAAGAAAAAGAAAAAGAAAAAGAAGAATGTTGCTATTCTCTCATTTAACCCAAAATAAATAAATTCAACAAATTTATATATATAAAAAACAGTCCGGATTCAATGAAAAGAATCTGAAAAGCAACATTCCATTCATTAATGCAAGAACAAATAAAAATCCTAATAAAATTAAAACATAAAAAACCATTTCAGATTCAATCAAGTGAATGTAAAAAATCACAACTATTGCATTAAAAAAAAAGAAGGATGTGACTTTTGCAATCCTTCAAAATAACATAGTTGTACATATGCTATCCATTGTTTCTTAAATGGTGCATTTAGCATTCATGTATGTCAGTCAAGACCATCCAGATGTTTGGAGGGTAACACATACCTTGCACATGATTGGAGGGCAGAGTTGCATTCGCAAAATCATCATATACAGCAACTGTATATGAACTTTTACATTCTGCATTTTTTCCCACCAGAGTTGCATTTGCAAAATATTCAATACATGCAAAGGGTGAGTCACATACCATGAAACTTGTTAAAGAAATTGGGCCAATCTACTCATTGGGTAGGCTATAAGTCAAAATTAATGGCCAGCTAATGGACATCTAGCTAATCACATGACTAAATGTAAATCTCAATCCGACCAAGATGAAGAAGGAGCAGGCATCGATGGGTCAAGTTGATTCAAACTCCTGGTGATATGATGGAAGTACTTCTTCATATACTTCATTGAAGACTTGTGGGTTTGAACCAAAGAGTCATGCGATACATGCAATGCTTCAACCTTGTCCTCCAGTGATTTAAATCGCTCATCAACCTGGGAGGGTTGGTAGTTGGAATCATCTAGATCATCTGACTCTTCTAACTCATTGAAAATGTCTTCCATGGATGTGTCTTTAGGTGGTTGTGCTTCCTCCTCTTCTTCATTTTGACTAGGAAGAGGTTTCAGGTTCATCTTATTCAGATTGACATTATTGAATGGGAGTTCGGATTTCGGTGCCTCAGCGATGGAATTTGAACGTTATAATGCAATGTAAGGCAAGTCATAAGATATGCAATTGGAATCGAACTATGCTTGGGATACAAGCAATACTGATTAATGAGTAGCAAATTAAAGATGGTAGACAAACATACATACCTGTTACGCCCCAAACTCGGAAACCGGGCTTATAAAAATTTCAATCGTCGAATCCGGTGCCGACAGCCTCTGTAGTACCCCATTCTCGGATTCCGGCACCCATATACCAGGTTCCGATCATGGGTCATACAAGGAGGATTTTCAACATGAATTTGTTTCGTAATAAGCATAACCATAAGCATAACCCACAACAATAACAAGAAACATCACCACATATCTACTATAACAAAAAACTTCGAGTACAAGGCATGAAGGGAAATACAATATAAAGATATCAAAGACTTCAGAAGCTCAGTTGCACGCTCCTGCCTCAACTCGACTTCGTCCTAGCGTCACCCACACGCATCCTGCATAAGCTTTAAAGAAAGCTTAGAGGGTGGTGTAAGTGTGTGCGTGATATAAGTGTGTTTAGGATGCAATATCAGAATAATACGGAAACATAATGGCAAGTCCATAAATACCATCAGCCTTATTCAGGCTATGCAATGCAAAAACATAATAGGCTAATAACATATCTAGGCCATGTCATGCAGAATCATAGTAACCCAAATGTCATATACCGAGGGTGCAATGTAATATGCAATGGAAAGGAATGATGAAGCTGGGTGTGTAGTCAGGATGATAGTACGTGGTATCGCAAGCTGTGGGGTTCATCACAAGGGACTTTTATCCAAACCAGTCCCATACCTAAATTTGGATAGCTAGACTCAATGTGGTAAACTCTTGATCTCAGGTTGGTCGCGTGCCCCAATCGAAATCCTGGCCATTGCAAAGGTACACATAATGATTTGGTTGCGCACCACCAGCCCGAGTGGATAGTGGATGAATGAATGAATGGGTCGAATGGTGAGTACACAAACCCTGCACAGTAGCCTGCCAGCACAGTAGCCTGTCAACCATTGGTAGCTCGCCTAGGCCCTTAGGCCCCGCCACATCAGCCCTCACCCACGTGTACAACAGTGACTGAGTGTCATAATAATAGTACCGAACATCTCTGGGATCATCACCGGGGTCTAGTACAATGCTGTCAGCCATACTAAGGTTATGTGGTGCAAGGCCTACGTAGCTAATGTCATAAGCAAGATGCAATCACAAGTCATGTCGGTCCTCATCTGAATCCACATATCAGTACAGTTCCTCTCTAGACAATCACCGGGGTCTAATACACTCTACACCAGATCGACACCCCAACTGGACGTGTAACCATATAAGAGGAAGAGACCTCACTACCCGTCAATATCTACTCGGCACGTCAGTAGTGGACTCATTTACGAGCTGTTCAGACTCAGCCTAGCATTGCCCCCTACCCTCGGGCGGGTAAGGCCACACCCCCTTCTAACCGACCATGACACAGTGGGAGACTCGACCTAATGGGTATTCGGCACTCGTGTGCTCATACATCCACTCAGTCTCGATGTTGTAGTATCCTCCATGGTACCATAAGGGTTTGAAAACTTTCATCCTGGGGCATCTATGATGCCCCGTGCTAGAACCAATATTTCCGGTGTCCAATCCTGCCATCCACAATATGCTTGTGGATGCTACGACCCTAATGTCACTAGGGTGTATAAAAATCATGTCACACAATACAAGATGCATAAGTCACACTATCCAGTCATGCAGAAAATCCTGCATGTACCACGCGCTCATGTGGGGCAACTCCGTCTCTCAAGGAGTCCCGAAAACAACCATGCTAGTGGCATATGTTATGGTCAATCACTCCTCATAACAAGCATGCAAATGATGCGTATGGGCATGAATCATGGTGTATGCCATGCATGATTATCAAACATAATAATGATCGGTCTCACACAATCACAATGGGCCTCACACATCGCAATGGCCTCATCCAGTCATAATGGGCATCATACAATCATAACGTGCCTCGTACAATGGGCCTCATACAATTACAATGAGCTTCATACAATCACGGGCCTCATACAATCACAATGGGCCTCATACCATCACAACACAATAGTCCTCACACATCGCAATGAGCCTCATATAATCATAATAGGCCTTATATAATCACGATGGGCCTCACATAATCACGATGGGTCTTATACAATCATGATAGGCCTCACACAATCACGATAGGCCTCATACAATCACGATGGGCCTCACATAATCACGGGCCTCACATAATCACGATAGGCCTCACACAATCACAATGGGCCTCACACAATCTCAATGAGCCTACATATCACAATGAGCCTACTCATCACAATGGGCATACATATCACAATGGGCCTATTTATCATAACAGCCCTACATATCACAATGGGTCTCATCATGACCACAAGATGGGTTCCAAGGTTTGAGTAGTACTATAGGGTATGGTAGAAAGCGTTATTCTCAATGAAGGCCCAATAAGAGAAAATAGAAATGAGCTTAACCATGGGCCCTAGGGAGTTTGCAATGTGGACATTTAATCGTTATTGCTCCTAAAGTATGGCTCACCTTAGATTCTAACTTATGATGAGGAATGGGCTTAGCAATGGGCCCTAGGGAGTTTGCAATGTGGACATTTAACCACCATTGTCTCCTAGAATGCGGCCCGCTATAGAGACTATCTCACAATGGGACCCATGGCCCTTAAACTGGCTAGAAAAATGGATGGGCATCATAAACATGATCATGTGCATCATGGTGGAATCAACATCATAATTGGGCCTCACATTAGGGTCTCATATATATATATATATATATATATATATATATATATATATATATATATATATCAAAGTGGGCCTCAAATACATCTCAATGGGCCTCATCACATGGCCTCATCACATCACAATGGGCATCATCCTAGGCCCTTATGTACATCACAGTGGGCCTCACTACATAGGAATCAAATACATCGCAATGGGCCTCACCACATAGGCCTTATATACATCACAATGAGCCTCGTCACATAGGCCTTACATATATATCACAATGGCCTCATCATAAGGGCCCCGCATACATCACATTGGGCCACATCCCATGGGCCTCACATACATCACATTATGTCACATCCCATGGGCCTCACATACATCACATTGGGCCACATCCCATGAGCTTCATATACATCACATCGGGCCACATCCCATGGGCTTCATATACATCACATGGGCCACACAATAGCTAGAAAATAATTGGATAGCATTCACAATATTCCACACATCATATTGGGCGTCAAACAACAACCCAAAACCTAAATACATCAAGATGGGCTACATGAGGCGCAGCCCATGGCCCAAAAACATCATGGCTGAAGAGAACATCCATTCATGCATTATGTTCGGCCTCATGGGCAACCCATATGCCCTAATTAAATAGCCAAGGTGTAATCAATATTGACCAATGTGGGCTTTATAAATCAGCCTAAAACTAGGCAAGTTGGATGGGCAGCAAAGATTCAATCACATAAATTATATTGGGCTTACAATCAGCCCATAAGGCCTAGTACAATGGATGGGTAGCACTAGCATGAGGAGAGACACTAAGGCTGGACATCTAGCACATCTGGGCCTACCTGGACGTCTAAAAATCTGGACAGCAAGGTCTTCATACAATGAAATGGTTAGTGGGCCACGCAAGGTATAAATAGGGCCCACAATCACATAGAAACACAGGCATAGAGAGTACTCAAAACACCCCCAATCTGATGGGCCACAATACTTTAAAACAATCAACTAAATGTAGAATTTTCTGGGCCTTTGTTGGACATCCAGCCCACCCAACTTCCTGGGCCTACTGGGGTCCAGCAAATACATTTTCTGGGTACAACAATTAATTCATGGTGACCCATAAATATCGCAGTGGGCCTCACCAGATGGAAGCATGGATAGAACTCATAAAAAAACAAGGTGGGCCTGCTGCTGGACTGCAAGTCCTGCAACACCCAACCAGCTTGGACGGTTCATAGGTCTGGACGGCCTGGCAAATACATGAGAAAGGTGGGCCTTACATAGTAATGGGGCCCATGGCCCTGAAAATGGTATATATACCAAGGTGGGCATGCACACAATAGGTGGGCCCTGCACATACACAATAGGTGGGCCAGCTAGGTGGTGAAGATAAATACATCATGGTGGACCTGCTGGCCCTGGACGATCTGGATAATATACACATCATGGTGGGTCTACACATACAATAGGTGGGCCTTGCACATCCAGCAGGTGGGCCCTGCTGGATATGAAACACATACATCATGTGGGTCCCACCGTCCCATGTGGACGGTGGATGTACAACACATCCATCAAGTGGGCCTCACTGTCTAAGAATGGACAGTGTGGATACAACATTACATCAAGGTGGGTCTCACCGTCTGGACAGATGGATAGCTGGATATACAATACATACATTTAAGGTAAGCCCCACCAGCTGGATATACAACGTATACATTACAATGGGGTCCACATCCGACATGGATGGCTTGGATAAAACACGTACATCATGCCGGTCCATGGACGAATGGGGTGGATAAAGCATATATATCAAGGTGGTCCCACTGTCCCAGCTCTGCTGGACGGTGAGGGTATAACACATACTTTAAGGTGGGCCCCACCCTCACACGAGCAACACGTGTGGGGTGGGTCCACGTCTAGCAAATGACAGACAATGTGGATGTAAAACACATACATCACATTGAAGTGGGTCCCACCGTCCAGTAGGCTAGACGGTGAGGATGAAACCATACATTAAGGTGGGTCCACACATGTGGGGACCACCAGCTTTGGATTTAAGTTGATATTTGTGTTTTCCTTCATGTTGGCCCATCCAAACGGACAGGCAACAAGGTGGGCCCGATGTGGGTGCAACACATACATCACGATGGGCCTGTTGGCCTTGGACGATATGGATGTTCATTAAGGTGGGGTCCACACGTCAGTGGGCCACCCCACTTCAAAAGGATCAAGCTGGTATTTGGGTTTTTCCCTCAACCAGGCCTGCATGGTCTGTCCAGCCATACAGTTGAGATGGGGTTTGGAGGGTTGGATTCAGGGAACTAGAGAGTGGAAGTGGCTGAAAATTTGGAGATGAGTGGGACGACCATGGCCATTGTAATGGAAGAATGAGAAATGAAAGGGAAAGGGAGAGAGATAAGAGAGAGAGAGAGAGAGGCAATGATTGCTAGCTCTCTTAGCTAGGCAATCATTAGTTGTAAGAGGGGTGTAAGAAGGCATGGGGGCTAGCAATTATTATTTTGTAAGAGGCATGGGGCTAGGGTAGGGTGATGTCACCCTGGGGTGACATCATCCTAATGATGGTTTTCTAGGGAATTGCAACAACTGGGATAGGTGGGTCTTGCAATTAGCGATCAAGGGCTAGGATAGAGCGCGGGCCACATCTCACAATCTAAGCGTCAGATTGGCACATGAGACGCGGCATCAGAACTGTAGCGATGGCGCGGTGGCAATGGCATAGGTCTCGATTTAAGCCGAAGTTGATAGGGTGCGACTTAAGGTCACTCGCAAATACTATCTACAGGTCGCGGGTCGCCGAAATTTGACCGAAAGGACCACGAGTTCTTAAGGAATGACAGGGTACTAGGACACAGGCTTGACAATACCCGACACAACAAAATGAAAGACTCTAATTATGAAGGGAGTAAGATCAGTCTTATTCCCAGATCGAGGATAGATATTGAAAGTGAAAATTCTATGCAAAACTCTATACTTGTGGAACATTTGGTTTGCGGGGAGGGCATTACCCGACTGCCATTCTGCATTGAAGCGACATAACTTATGGGTTCTCGTTTGTTTTTCAGTATGTGACATTTTTTCAGTTAATGTGGCTATATGTATGCCATTTTTTGCAACATCAATTTCCATCAACGGCGAAATAACATGCGGTGTCATTAAGAATGTCGCTTTAACGAATTTAATTGTGCATGTCAAGTTATCAAGGGATACATTAGAGATTGATGCATAAATTCCTTGCACAATGGAGCGGTAAGTCGTTCCACCCCATCCCAACATACGTTCCCAACCGACTTCAGAAAGAATGGGAACTAGACCAAAAGGAGAAATGTGGTCTATATTGACTGATCTTTCTATGATAATATCTTTAGTGCGGAAATCCGGAACGTGCTCCGAATCCTCTTCCAGGGCCCATAGCGTTCTCACACCAATATTAGTAGATCTAAACGAAGAGCTACATGATTTTTAGGTGTCATTTTCTTGGATCAAAACTCCATATCAGTTTACACAAGATAAAAATCAAAGAAAATGCTAAAGGAAAGAGTATATCAAATTTTGAAGAAAACCCACCCCAAATAGGGTTTCAATTGATGAATATAATACCCAAAAGAGATTTTCTAGCAATAGATTACCAAATACTAGAAGAAAATTGAAAGGAAAACATGTACTAGCAAGAATGAAAGATGGGTTAGTCGAATGGGGCACCTGCTAATCAAGGAAGAAGAGAAATGAAAAGAAAAAGTGATTTCCCCCCCTTTTAAGGTGAAATCGCGCGTTCGTCGATTGGCCTAAGTATCTACTTGACTAGTCGAAGAATTCGACTTGCCAAGTATGTACTTCGACTAGTTAAAAAATCACAAAATTTTGATTTTTTTATACTAATTTTTTTAATATTTTATTTTATTATCATTTTATGTATTTAATCAAAATAAACATAAACAAAAAATGCATAAAAAGAAACAAGATAATTATTTAACAATGCACAAACTAATATCATGCTTTAAGTTGGAAGATCTAGTTCTATCAAGTGGCTTGGTCAGTCTATCTGCAAGCTACTTTTCAGTATGAATGTATTCAAGCATGATAGACTTGCCTTCAACCAATTCTCGAATATAATGGTAACGAATATCGATGTGTTTGGTACGAGAATGTTGGATTGAATTTTTGGAGATACTAATTGTGCTTGAATTATTGCAATAAAAAGTCATTGTATCTTCCTTGATTCCATAATCAGCTAGCATTCGTTTCATCTAAACTAGTTGAGTGCAAGTGTTCAAAACCCCAAGTGTAGGGTCACGATGCGGTAATAAGCTCGGTGAGATCGAGGTCGATTCCACAAGGACTAATCTTGTATGTTTCTGAAAGTAATTGTGAATATTGTAGATTGAAACTTGTGAATTTAAAGGTGAGAACTAGGGTGCCAAGGATGCACTTGTAGTTATCGAGATGCTACCTTATTTGATTTAAGAGATCCAACTGGAATCAGAGTCCTATCTTATTCAATTGGAAGGAGAGATGATCAAATGTCTAAACTTCTCATTGATCCAACCTCAATGGAAGAGAATTGTGAAGATTCGAAAGGGATTTCATCACCCAACCATGCCCAGGAGACTATGACATACAACAGGATTTACTAATCCCACAATCTCAAATAAGAAAAGAAGATATTCAAAGCTATTGCAACGTCTATTGTAATTTGAGTAACAACAAACCATAGAAAACTCAAAATATTCCTTAAAATCAACTAGAAATCAATGAAGTTCAATATAAACATGAATAAAGCAAAGTAAACATCACAATCATGCTACAAACTTCACCTGTTAGCCATAGTTAAGAGGTTTAGTTAACCATAGACATGATTAAACAAAAATCTCTTAAGAAAAGCATAAAAACAAACTAAAGAAGAAGAAGAAAACTCTTGGCGGCGGCTCTCCACCCTTTTGCTCTACTCCTTAAACCCTAGAAGATGCTTTGGAGCATCCTATGAACTCCTATTTATAGTTGGGGAACACTAACTTTTGCACCGAGTTGGAAAAATTCAGAAATCGCCTCAAATTTACGCAGTTTGTGCAAAATCTGTGTAACCTCCAACTAGTCGAACCAGAGCTCGGGCTAATTGAAGGGCACTTCGACTAGTCAAACTTGTCCTTTGACTAGTCGAATTTCTTGAAAGTTTCAAAATACATTATTGCTAGACTTTCACCCGAATTTTCTCGGGCTAGTCGAATTTCATGTGAATTTTTAGGATTATTTTTCTTCACTTCAAATCTTCAATTTTCTTCATTTCTCACTTGGTTTCCTTGGATCTTTGGCATGTGAGTTCTTCGTTCTTGGAATCCTACGATCCATCCTTTGCCTTGGTGATTCTTGAGCATTAAATTCATGCTTTTAGCATTCTTTTCAATCCAAGCTCTTAGATTCACCTTACAACACAAACATGTATAAAATATACCATTAAGCACTATCATGTTCTTAAAACGAAGATATAAATAGGGGAGAATATACAATATTTGACACTCAACACACTCCCCAACCAGCATTTTGCAAGTCTCGAGTAAAACATGCGTGAAGAAATCTTAAATTCTTAATGTTCAAGCCTCTTCCCAAAAACAATATTTTGTGTAAATAAGTATGAATGAGTATAATTCAAAGAAGTCATAGTGAAAATTTGAAAACCTAGTGCCGAATCAAATGAGTGGCCGATCAAATAGGTTATTCATCAATTAATTAAGAGCATAAGTTCACATATCAAGTTTTCCAAATGTGCTTAGTGAATTTCAACTTACTTTCCATAAAAGTACTATTATTTCATAAAGTTAGCCATGCTTATCACCTCAGGATTACTTGAATAATCAAGTGCTGATTCCGAACATATCCCCTTTTCCTTCTTTTTCCAGTTTTGATTTTATATCGACGGTCACTTTTTATTCATTCTTTTTAGACTTTATATTCTTTTCATTCATTTTCAGTCTTTTCACCATACATGACTGTTTTGTCGATCTCACTGTTTTTTTAAATGGTTCTTTTTATCTTTTAAGGTGGATAAAATTCTCCAGATTTAATTCTTAACATCTATTAATGATTCACATACTCTCACTGTTTTTTTTTTTAAATGGTTCTTTTCATCTTTTAAGGTGGATAAAATTCTCCAGACTTAATTCTCAACATCTATCAATGATTCACATACTAATCATTAGAAATTCTAGCATAATTCATTGAATGTGTCTTGTGATTTAGATCAACATGATATTCAAACTTCTCCTAGTCAATTAAGTGCAAGAACTTCAGTGATAGTTTACTCAGTTGATCAAACTCCAACAATTCAAGATTCAATCTTCATCTTATTATCCTACTCAAGGCATTCTTAATTACACAAACTATCGCTTTCCAAATAGGTTTTGAGTTTGAAAAATTGAAAATTCTTAAAATTTTTGCTCAGAAACTAAGAAAATACTGATTAGTTTACCTAATCCACACCCCCAACTTAAAATCTACATTGTCCTCAATGTAAAAGATGTAAGCATTCAATGCATATGAGATAACGAAAGGAAAGAAGTGATGGAGATGTAGTACCTGAAGAAGCAGAATTGAAGTTTTTCCAAGGATCTTAATATGAAGATGGGTTAGCACAACGACTAAACAACTAAAAGCAAACTCTCCTAGTCCTAAATAGTATAAAAGCAATAAACTGAGAAAGCAAAGGAAAGCTACACAATCATGTACCAAGGTTCCTCATCTAGCCAGTATCTTGATAAATTTCTCATTAGGTTTCTCAATAAGATCATCCAAAAGCCCTTTTTGCAATAGGCTTGAATGCCCTGGAGCATGAATTTGTAGAGAAATTTATGGACCTCGGCAAAAAATTATCATGGAATCACCTGAGGCATCCAAAGTATATATGATTCACCTGTGACAGACAAAATTTCAAAGTTAGTATAATATGGTGAATCAGGGACTACAAGTTGGTGAAATTAAGAGAAATTATTAGTGCGGTGTAGTCTCAACACATTCCAAAGTTTCAAACTTTAGTTCAATTGTCAGCTCATCCTCCTTTGATGGTAAATAATCAGGATCCATGGAAGGAGGGCCTTTAGAATAATGATTCTCTCAGTCAGTATCAACTACCGAGGTATTGTCTCGCAAGGCATTCACTATGTCTTGTATCATGGGATCGTTTGAATCTGCAAAGTGCGCCAAGCATTTTTCCAAAGAGTTGAGAGATTCAGTTGAGAGGGAATCATTTTCCACAATGAGGCCTGTGATGATATGCCCAAGGACTCTTTCATCGCTTTTGAAAATACAAGGAAGGATACTCTCTTGCTCTTCATCCCGGTGAGAGTAAATCATCACCAAATATATCTTGCCTTACCCTGCATAGACAAATTGAGGATCAGTAGGCTTACATGTAATGTGAGGACTCAGTTCCTTTATACGAATCAGTAGAGGATTTGTATTATCGAGGGATGACTATTCAAATGGTGGCCTCCGCTGGTTAGTTTCAAATACTAGAGTTATATTAAGTGAGTCGTCCATCTCCATACTCAAATCATCATTTAAATCAGGGGGGTGGGTCGAGCATGCCTCAAAATATCATGTGGTTCAATTGGAAGGAAGTCATTCTCCACATGTAAATCAAACGTGTCAGATAGGTGGAGTAGATTATTATGGTCGGCAACTTCTTGTACCTTGTGATCATTTACCTAGACCATAGTTGAAATCGATTTCAGGGGATTTTGGGCTGTAAACTCATGGTCGTCATCCCACTCCTCATCATTGTCTAATTCAGTATAGTTCACAAGTAAGTTGAGATCATTTTCCTCACACTGTGTTTCTAGAGGAATAGAGTATCGATTCAAGTTTGCTGTATTTTCCACAAAAGAGTTGATTATGTTAATATCCTGGATATCTTCAACATCTTTTGACTTTTTACTCATTTTGAAAAAAAGATATTGAGCTCCAATGCCATATTTCCAAAAGATAACTCATAACTCCATTTCTACAATTAATTATGGCATTTGATGTAGCTATGAATGGATGACCAAGGATGACAAAGATCTGAGTGTAGCGTCTCGATTCACATATCCGGTTATATACACACCTAGACATATATATATCTACCTTGCGAGTAATACATTGAAAACTTAAGCATAATGAATCAGTGAGGATGATAGAAGTAATTTAATTAGAGTATGTAGTGAAAACTTTATGGGCCACGTAGAATTATCCCTCACGAGAATATAAGATTTCGTGATATTCCCCACAAGTTTAGAACAATCGAGACTATGGACTGATGGAACCATGTTACGAAATTTATGCGGTTTGACTCAAATTCTAAGTACTAGAGAGTCTCGAATGATCCCAATGTCCTGATTAAGCAAAGGATCAAGATTTAACAAGATTATGAATTGATACCAGTAAATCCTCTGCACTGCGCAGGAAAAGGATCTATGTATCGGGTGCAAACCCAATACAACCATCTATTCATATTACTTCGAACACAGGAAGTAGGGAATCCTTAGAGGCATGAAAAATGGCCTACATAATAGAAGTGCTAAATTTTGGGGGTGAAATTATGTTTAAGGGGGGTAGATTGTAACACCCCGAACTTTTCAATACCCGAGTATTGAAAGTTCTCGAGTATTACCATGAAATTTAACGTAAAACTTGCGTGTGTATGATACCAATCTAACTATCTTAACATTACATCTAATTCCTTACATGAATCCAACCATTGGGGATGATCTCCATTCAATAGATCAACTCATCTGACCGTCAATTTTAGGGTAAGACCCTCCATCATGTGATTTGACACATGAACTATCCCTTAAATGAAATTAAAAAATAACTCTTCATTCATAATGATTTAGACATAAGTTATTTCATAAGAATTACTTAAAAACATGCCTATAACTATGTAGAATCATTAGATTTCACAAAACTCTTAGATCAACAATAATTATGAAAATGCCATTAACTTAGACTCCTGAATTTTAGATCACATGGTTCCCATGATCCGGTTAATGTGAAATTTTACACCATGCCTATGTATCATAAACTAACTGTACATGTCAAAATTCAACCCTAATACCAACAAGATCCACAGTTAAAACAAACTTTCACTTAATATGGCCCACCTAAGCTTGAGATTCGCCTTATCTTTAGTCAGACGTCCTAATGAGACAAGTAGGGTCTAATAGATGGCGTGGATTTGATCACACGCCACTGTGGACCCCACTTTGAGGATGAGGGTGCACATAATGCATGCATACCCACCATGCACCACATCAGAAATGGGTCAAACTAGGTTTGACTCGTGAATCCTTGAAAAAAAGGATTTCTCCTTGTTTTCCAACTACTCGACTATTTGAACAGACGGTGTCCGCTAAGATGTGTTGTGGCCCACCCCTTTGATCGGATGGTCAATCCAAACCGTCTATCTCGAAGCTAGGGTAAGGACAATCTTACCTTAGGTTGTTTTGCACACAGAAAAACTCCCACGCATACGAATCTAGCCATGATCGGTCTGCTCCCAACTTCTCCGCCGAGGATATCGTCTGTTTGCGATGTCTGTAGCCCACCACTTCGATCCATTTGAATGATCCAAGCCGTCCATCGAACTCGACGCTCTCCCAGGACCAGAGAACCCAATGACTTCTGACGCAGAGGAGTTGTGTTGTGTACGCCAACCCGTCCAAACAAATGCTGCACAAAATAAACAACCTAAACATAATCCCTTCCATCCCTTTTACACCGGCAGTCTCTACGATCTAGACCATCTAAACCCTGAGAAGAGAAGTTCCGATTCTACCCAAGCTGTCTGAAAAGACAAAGGAAGAATAGGTTTTGCTATTCTGCCGTTTTCCCCTCGCGCAAACCTCAACTCCGTAAACTTCGACCCAAGATTTTCGAAAGTCACGTTCACAAGATATTAATGCAATTAGGCCAAAAAGCCTGTGGGCCAGGGATCCTTGGAAGACCTCTACAGACCGTCCGAAAGGGCATATTCAAACCAAGAGAGGCTGTAAATCAACCTGCCATTAAAACGGTAGTTGTCTGCTTAATCAAAGGCCGATCGCATAAAATCAGGGACAGACGTCTAAGAAAACAGATCAAAGATGTCCATTGGATAGCCCTTCATCAAGAGGGACTTCCCCAGCAATTGGATGAGATCGATTGCCATGACCAGGCCGTGGCTCAAAGTCCCTGCACAGACCAGCGACATAGTCTCTGTGCATAAATAGAGTTGCGGAGGATGAAAGTCCAACGAAATCATTACACCGTGTGCATGTAGGATCGATGCACAACCCGTTCAGTGTATGATCTATGCAGGAACATCCTAGAAGCCTTGTAAATCCTATAAATTCCTTCACTCCCTGACGTTTAAGAACGTACTCAATAAACAAAAGAAAAGAAAAAGAAAAGAAGAGAAAGAAAGAAAGAAAGAAAAAAGGAAGGAAAGAAAGAAACGAGAGAGAATAAAAGAGAAGGAAAGGAGTTAGGAAGAGACAGAGGAAACAGGGCATACTTTTGCCCGATTTCTGGCACTACAACCATGACTCATAGAGTCGTCGACTCGGGTTTGGGATCGGACTGAGTCCAGCAGTTCTAGGGGTAAGTAGATGACCAAAGCTTCCTGGAAACGGGGTTTATATATTTAAAACTATAATATAACGATCCTAAACCCATATTATAGATACACCTCTAGATCAGATTTTAACCTTGACAATTACATGATCTTGGATAAGGTTGGAATGGATGGAGTAAATAACTCAACTCATTCAGGAAACGATCTAAATTCTAAGGTGATGGTTTTATCCTTTAAGTTTACTTGCTTTAAGATATTATTATCCTGCCATTTACAGGCTTTCATGACACTATGATGTTCTCCGCAAATGTTTAATTTATCATCAACAATTATTGGCCCATTTAGATGTTATGATGTTAATTGCAAGTGACCCTTATAAATTTATGTGGGCGATGGGTAGAAGCCTTGTCCTTGCCTTTATTAAATTTATTGAGTTGGTCCTTGCCACTCTTCTCTTTATTGAGTTAGTCCTTGCCACTCTCCTTTTGTTGAGTTAGCTATTGCTACTCTCCTCTTTATTAAGTTTGCCATT